>NW_015505940.1:256042-262372 GCF_001515645.1 Sinocyclocheilus grahami
CACACACACACACACACACTCTCACACAAAAACACACACACATACACACACACACACACTCACTCACACAAACACTCACACACACACACACACACACACACACTCTCACACAAAAACACACACACATACACACACACACACACTCACTCACACAAACACTCACACACACACACACACACACACACACTCTCACACAAAAAGACACACACACACACTCACACTCTCACACTCATACACACACACACTCTCACACAAAAACACACACACACACACACACACACACACACACACAGACCGTCTGTAGGAGGCTCGTGTGTGCGTCTCATTAAACCGTGTGCTCCTCAGATCCGCGTGGGCAGGAGAGGCCGTCTGCAGAGAAGCATCATGAGCATCAGTGTTTTGTCTGATGATCCTCCACACTAATACACACCGGCTGCTGTTTGTCTTCGTTTAAATGGTACGTTCACTGTCCGTTCACTGCCTGTCTGATGCACATTGTGCACAAAAATGGAAATCATCAGCAGATTTCTCAGTTTAAACCATTTCTAGTCATTCAAGTGATCAAGTCTATATCAATTAAAATGTGTTTGCAAGGTACCAGGTTCATATGATGAGCAAAATATAGCGATTTGTGAATGAATCGTTCTTTTGAGTCAGATCTTTTTAAGTACTTCACAAAATGGAACTGCAGAAAATTTTCAGCCAAGAAATGTTTTTACGATTTTAGTTTTGGTTTAATGGTAATGCAAATTATATTTAAGTTTTGATATTTCACCCAAAAATGAAAACTTGCTGAATGTGCTCATCCTCAGGTCATTCAAGATTAGGATGAGTTTGTTTCTTCATCAGATTTGGAGAAATGTGTCACTGCATCACTGTCTCAGCAATGGATGCTCTGCAGTGAATGGGTGCCGTCAGAATGAGAGCTGATAAAAACATCACAATAATCCACAAGCAGTGTTGGGGAGTAACTAGTTACATGTAACGGAATTACGTAATTTAATTACAAAATAAAAGTAATTGTAATCAGTTACAGTTACTGAGAAAAAATGTGTAATTAAATTACAGTTACTTATTAAAATGTTAAGGATTACAAAAGGGGTTACATCTGCTTATTTTCACACACACTCCCACACACAGATTTAATTGATTTCTTTCATAAATTGCAGTGACTGCTCTAAAATATGAAACACCAATGTTTCAGGAGTTAAGAACATGCTTATTCGATAACTCTTTTATTTCCTATATGGGTTTATGTATGTCTATGCTTCATTTTTTAAAGATTAACTGTTTTTTTCAAAGGCATTGTTAGATTCCAGTGTTTACTGTCATAGCTATATAAAGAATTGATTCCAAAAACAGTATCATAGCTAATAAAATACTTATTTAAAATCATAACAATATGTATTTAACCTCAGAATGATCTCAAAGTAAGTCTGATTTTGTGGTGGCTGTGCTTCAAAGGGGACATTGATCTTCAACATTCTATTTTATCATTCCACAAACATTATGGAAACGTTAGTTTTGAATGTTCTCTGAATGTTCTGAAACAAGTAGCCTAGTAACATTTAAAAATCATTAGATGAGCATCCAACTAAAATGTTTCAGGAAAATTGTTCCATGAATGATCTATAAATAATGTTTTGTTTGTGCTAATGTTTAGAGAACATTATTAAAGACCAGATCATGTTCAATTAACATTCTATTAATGTTACTGGAAGAACGCGTGGTCATAACTTTAAGATGGCACGATTGTTAGCCAAAAGTCTGAGAATGTCCCTGTTAGACTCTTTTTTTGCAGTCAGATTTAGTCACAGTGAGTAGCTTGACCTGCTAAACTAGTTAGTTCAGGCGATACTCAAATATAAAGGTTTGGTGTTTATTAGTGTGGCATGTCACTGAATGATATATTCATTCAGCTTCGTCCAGTTTCTTTACCTGCTCGCAATTATAATGAAGAGTGTCTTTAGAAAGCTCGAGTTGGATCAGACCATTAAAGCAGATGCAGAAAAGAGCAATCAGAGCTATCAGCTTCGAAAGGAAAGCTCCCATCCTCCGTAAACAGCACAGAAGTCCGTCACCTTCCCACATAACCTCTCTCATGCTGATATATGGAGGATGACAGCGCCGCATGACACTGTTATTGCATGAAATAAGCTCTCAAAAGAAAACCAATCCAGCTAGAGGACAAAAACATCTATAAAGGAGCGCGTGTTTGTCAGGAGGGTTATAAAGCGCCGCTTGAAGGAAATTCAGAATGCAGGTAAAGCCCAAGAGAGCAGCTGCTCGCCGCCCATTAGCCGCCTTACAGCAGCCTGAGATGCGGCTCTAATGATATGCAGTGGTTTGAGCTCGTGAGGGTCTCGCGTGGCCCTGCAGGCCTCATGCTAATGCAGCCGCGCAATTACTGCAAACACACGGGGCACAGGAGCTCATACATGCATTGATATCAAAGGTGTTCGCCTGCTGCAGTTTCAGGAAGAACAACTTTTGTTATGCAAACACAAAACGTTCAAATGTATGCAGAGAACATGCTCAGAACGTTCAGGCAAGGTTCTCTCAAAGTTCTGAACGAGGGACGTTAATAGAATGTGCGTTCAAAGTTATCTGGTATTTTATAATATTCTCAGAATGTTGGAAAAAAACTGTTTTCTGCAATATTTCAGCTGGACATTTATCTGATGTTACTACTTGTTTTGGAATGTTCAGAGAACATTCGACAGTAACGTTACGGTAATGTTTGCAAAATCATACAATGGAATGTTCCCTTAAAATTCATAGAACTGTAAAAAACGTTGTTAAAACATTAAACAAATTGATGCTTTAAACATGTCTTTGTGTTAAAAGTTTTCTGAAATGTTGCTTATACAAATTAAGCAACATGTAATTAAATATGCACTCATTTGCATACATTTCCAAAACAAAAATCTAAACACTGGATGAAGCCAAGTTCAAAATACTTGTTTGACTTTGTTGACATCAGAGTTAGAGGTTTTTATCACTCGATGAATCAGAAAATACTGTCAACAACCAGACAAAAAAAGCATTTCACCATGTTTTTAGGAATAAAATGTTAAATAAATAAGTGTGAATGATGTATGAATAAAGCCCTCAGTAAAAGCCTTCAGGATAGGAATAAAGTTTGGTGCTGAAGTGAAGAAAAAAAAATCACAGCCTTTAAAAATGTATTATAACCCAAATCTACAAATGCAAATAGATAAAGAGCAATACTTAAATGTGTGGACGTTTTCCTTTTTCTACTCTGAAACAACACATTATGAAAAGCCAAAAATCTCGAGCAGTGCATGAAAACACAATGTTATCTTCATCCAGAGGGACAAACTTCAGAGCTGTTCTCGTAGCTTTGTAAATTTACAGTTGAACCACCGATGTCCTACATTTCTGTGCCTTGATCGCGTTAGGATCCTTGCAGTCTATGAAAGGTCAGAGAGCTCTCGGATTTCATCAAAAACATCTTAATTTGTGTTCTGACAGGTGACATGGGGGATAAGGAGTTGATGTGGGCCCTGAAGAATGGAGATCTGGATGAGGTGAAGGCTCTGCTGGTGAAGGTGAGAAACACACACTTCATGTCATCACATACATTCACAAACAGGTCTGACTGCACGTGAAGGTTGATAAACCCTTACAATCAGGGCAGGACTTAGGGGGGTGGGGCCCCTGGGCTTGAGGTTATGTTTGGGCCCTATACCTACACTACAAATGCCCTCAAATAGAACATCATTATGGAGTAACACAAAATACACAAACATATGCTTTGAGGTTCATAAATAGTACAATTAATATGCAACATGTCTAGGCTATAGTCAAAGTTTAAATGTAATATTAAATATTCATTATAATATAATAAACAGGATGTGTTCTCTCAGTTGAGAGATCAAAACCCTAAAATAACTTTGAGCAAAAAAAAAGCCAGAGATGTTGGCTTATTAGTATTATAAAAGTTATTGTCATATCTGTGTCCTCGTATGTGAGGTTCTTATTTAATCAATAAATTCAATCGAATAAAAAGACATGCTGGCTATTAACAAATGAAATCGCTATCAATAAAATTCATAGATGGATTGTGCATAATGTTAAGTTTAAATATAACATTTTATTAATGTAGAAATATTAAATGATTGCAAAACTGAAATAAGCTACTTTTTAAAATATGAAACTTTAACCTAATGAGTGAGTTGAATCAACCGATTCATTTAAAAAGCGGATTCATTTAACTTTGCAAACGACTGAACTTTTATAGCCTGATTGAATCGTTTGCTGGTCCGTGTAACGCTGAGGAACAAAACACTGTTGTTCGGAGACGCAGCGGTTCTGCTGCTTGTTCTGTTTTCTTTCTGACGGAGCAAAACTGAATTTTGTAGTTGTTGTTTATTGTACATTTGCGATCTTGCAGATATTCAAGAAAAAAATAGGAGTGTTTGTGTGATAGGCTAAGTCCTATATCATAGGCATAGCTATGTTATAAAAACAGAAAGTCATTCAATTGCTATTTTTTTTATTTAAAATCATTTTGATGACATTTCTTCCCCACTATGTGTAATGGCAGTAAGACAAGAGAGCGCTCAAAACTCATCAGATGATCGCATAATTTAGTGGAACATTAATAGGTTATAGTACTATAGAATCATCCTCTCTAAAGAAATGAGGTGAAACAATGAAACATTTGAGAATTGATCATTATCTTTCTAAATGTGCGCTCTTTGGGGCTAAAGGCTTAATGGAGCTGTTTAAAGTAGCCATGTGATCACAAACCAATCGGTGCAGACGCGATTCAATACGTGTGTCCTTCTTCTATGTGAAATAATCATAAATACCAGATTATGCTGTTTGATTGTGGCCTCGAAGGTCGTAGTTGTGAGCTGTAGGCCCGGCTGGCCCGTTTAGATCTTGCGTGCGCAGTGGAAATGCGGCTAATAATTTCTGAATTCTGACTGGCATATAACGATCAAATCAAACAAACATAAACGGGCAAATGCGGGGCCCCCTACAAGGCGGGGCCCATGGGCTGCAGCCCACTCAAGCCCAATGGTTAGTCCGGCCATGCTTACAATACAGCACTCTGATGATACCGTGCTATTTAATATATATCATGGCTCTGATTGATGTCCATGGTCACGTACTGAGGCACTGCATGGTGTGTCAATGAATTCCATTGGATTACCTTGGTGCCAAAACAAAAAGCTTGACATTGCCATGGTATGGTCCAGAAACCAGTATAATGTCATGGTGCTTAGCTGTAAAAGCAACAGGTGAATGTTTTCAAGAAGGTTTCCTATCTGTCAGTGAGAGATGGTGTTTAAACCTGAAAAACAGAGAAAAAAAAGAGAGAAAAAAATAATTTTAACGACAGATTATGAAGACAAATGTGTTTGACTTCGCAATGATGATTTGATCACATTATGGTGATTAAAGTTAATTTAGCTGTTCAGAATACGCAGCAGTGCATCCAAAAACATCGACCGTAGTCAATTTTGTTAACGTTAAAATCAACAGGTGGGTGTTTTTTAAGGATCTTTATTTCCAAAATGGCATCAGTCAGTTGTTCGGTGTTCTATCTGTTGTTTGTCTGATGATAATACACTTTTTCTTGGCTTTTGTTGAAGTGTTAAGTAAATACCGTGGTATATGTAAGGAATAATTGACGACGGGCCGTTGAATTATTAGAAAAATAATGCACACCCGAGGTGGTGATGCGGCCACAACGCGAAGCGGAGTTATTAGAAAGAGAGCGAGAGAGACAGACACACACAGAGAATGAGAGAGAGAGAGAGAGCTTGTGTGAATTAGGCTACCTCTGTGCGTCCCTCAACAGTGTTGTGCAGCAGCGTCTCTAAACAGCGCTGTTATTACCTCGCTAGTGAGAAATGTCATGTGTAGCCTTTAAGTTGCTACACTATATAGGCTAACTGATAAAATCGTCAGAGCAGCGCTGACAACACCTTTTTGTGCAAACTGCGTGACCGTAGTGTGCCTGTGCGAGCACGTGTGATTGCAGTAATTCCTGTGTGCTGTATAGGTACTGTATGCTAATTTCCGTTATTACAGTTAACTATGCGAAGTGATATGGAGCTGTAATGCGGTCAAGAAAGCTGCCTGGAACTGTGTGTGTGTGTGAGTGAGTGTGAGTGAGAGTGGGTGTGTGAGTGCATGTGTGTGTGTGAATGAGTGTGTGTGTGTGTGTGTGAGTGAGTAGTGTGAATGAGAGTGTGTGTGTGAGAGAGTGTGAATGAGAGTGTGAATGAGAGTGTGTGTGTGTGTGTGTGTGTGTGTGAGAGTGTGAATGAGAGTGGGTGTGAGTGTGTGAGA
>NW_015505940.1:262460-264215 GCF_001515645.1 Sinocyclocheilus grahami
TGTGTGTGTGTGTGTGTGTGTGTGTGTGTGTGTGTGTGGTTTGAGGATGTGGGCAGGAAACCGCAGGTGCTTTGAGCTCCAGCATCTGAATGGAGAGTCGTGTGGTTCAGCGCTTCAGAATATTTCACCTTCATCACTTTAGCCATCAGATGAGATCAGATGATCTGGACTCGTTCAGTGTTTTGTCATCTGTGTGTGTGTGTGTGATCTGTTTAGCTCAGCGGTTTACACTCACAGCAGGTTCACATGATGGTTTGCTGTGTGAATGTGCTCATCATCAGACTTAAGGAATAAAAGCCTTGAGGTTCGTGTTATATACTCACAGCTAGATACGAGTCACAACACATAGTGGAGTGATTATTACATAATGTTAAAGGCACAAATAGTGTAAAAAAAGTGTCAAAACAGAGCAAAAGCAGTGCTTCCCTAAGAAATATATTTATTTTAAAGAAATAAACATCCTCTGAACAATTGAGTAAGGTCTAATAGATGACTTCAGATGATCAGGTGATGTCGTATGCTTGTTTTGTAATTTTTATGGATTAAATAAACATCTATTTATGTCTATTTTGGGATAAGTCAGTGAACGAAATACTGCAAAAACAGCATCAAAGTTTAAAACATAATACTACTAAATTACGTTATTAAAATTATATGAAATAATATTTAAACTCTGTTTAAGAATTTCTATGATAACATACATAATATTATTATTATTATTGTTTGCTATTAAATTTACCATAAAATTATATTACTGCTAGGGATGCACCGATATGAAAATTTTGGCCGATACCGATAAACTGCATATTTAATATTATTTTTATTATAATGTATTTCATATTATTAAATATTATTTTATTGCTATAATAGTTAATACTGATAATAAACTATTTATATAATTATATTTAAGAATATAATGTTATTTAATGACTAAAGTATCCTAAACCATATAAAAAAAATTTAAAAGGATGTGTAATTATTCAATTGAACATTGAATTATTGAATATCCAATATAATTATTTTGAATAATAAATATTATTATTAAATATATATACTAAAGACAATTTTCTACCCCATTGGGGATTGACAATAAAGCTTTTGAATTGAATTGAAATTATTTAATAATGAACCCTAACCCCATTAGATAATATAATATAATTTAATATTATTATATAATAAATAATTATTAAAATAAAATATTATTATTAAATATTATTTAATGGTGAATGCTAACCCCATTAGATAATGTAATTCAATATTATTATTATTATAATAACAAATAAAGAAATAATTTTAAAATAATAAACTATTTCTATAATTATATTGAATAATATTATTGAATATTCTAGCCATTATTTATAATGACTAAAGTTTCCTAAATTGTATAAAATATGAACTTAAAGCGTGTGTGTTACTGTAATGTAACGGTGTGCTGTGTGTTGTTGTGCAGGCTGAGGATGTGAACAGGACTCTGGAAGGAGGCCGCAAGCCGCTTCATTACGCTGCAGACAGCGGGCAGGCCGAGATGCTGGAGTTTCTGCTGTCTAAAGGAGCCGATGTGAACGTAACTGTCCTCCTGCTGTTATTCTCCAGCTGTGTGTGTGTGTGTCTGTCTGTCTGTCTGTCTGTGTGTCAGTGTGTGTGTGGGCGTTTGTGTCTGTGTGTGTTTGTGTCTGTGTGTGTGTGTGTGTGTGTGCGTCTGTCTGTGTGTGGGTGTTTGTGTCTGTGTGTGTGTGTGTGTGTCTGTGAGTGAGT
>NW_015505940.1:264902-265228 GCF_001515645.1 Sinocyclocheilus grahami
TCTGTGTGTGAGTGTGTGTGTGTGTGTGTGTGTGTGTGTGTGTGTGTGTGTGTGTGTGTGTGTGTGTGTGTGTGTGTGTGTGTGTGTGTGAGAGAGAGAGTGTGTGTGTCTGCGTGTGCGCGCGTGTGTGAGAGTGTGTCTGTGCGTCTGCGTATTTAGTGTGTAGATGAATATCTGCTCCAGTATGTAAATGTTTAGCGTGTGGAGTCAGAGCAGATATTAGTCCCGCACACCTGATAGCATCAAACCTGTCTGTGTGTGTGTCTGTGTGTGTCTGTCTGTGTCTGTGTGTGTCTGTGTGTGTCTGTGTGTGTCTGTGTGTGTGT
>NW_015505940.1:265394-272894 GCF_001515645.1 Sinocyclocheilus grahami
CTGTGTGTGTGTGTGTGTGTGTGTGTGTGTGTGTGTGTGTGTGTGTGTGTGAGAGAGTGTGTCTGTGCGTCTGTGTCTGCGCGTGTGTATTTAGTGTGTAGATGAATATCTGCTCCAGTATGTAAATGTTTAGCGTGTGGAGTCAGAGCAGATATTAGTCCCGCACACCTGATAGCATCAAACCGTCAGCATGTCGACTTCTGCAAAAATTCAAGGAGAAAACAGCTATTTGAAACTGTAACAATATTTCACAATATTGCTATTTTTACTGTATTTTTGATCAAACAAATGTAGCTTTGGTGAGCAGAAGAGACTTCCTTCAGAAACATTCTTTTGAACCCAAACTATTGTAGTTTTTAGTTTTTCGTACTTTGTTTAATTTAACATTTTAGTAATTTAGTTTTTTGTGTGTGTTTTTTGTCATTCTTATTAGTTTCTTTTTTATGGTTTTTAAATGATTTATAGATTAAATATCATTAAATACTACAAAAACAGTTTCATATTATGAAATGAAAAGTAAAAAAAAAACTCCTAAATTATAATTAATAAAAATAATCTAATATATAATTATAATAAATTACTTATATTAATTTGTATTATGTTTGTTATTAAATATGTATATTTAATGGGTATATGAAATATTTAATAATATTAATATTTTTTATAATTATAATACACTAATTTCAATATTTATTTCTATTTCAGTTGTAGTTATTTTAGTACATCAAGTTAAACTAAATAAAAATGAAAAAATGTTGCTGATATATACGTTTTTTAATGTTTATTTTATTTTTTATTTGTATTTATTTCTTTTTAGTTAACCATAATAACCCAGATTTGAACGAAACCATTCGCATTTCCTTCAGAAAGTGTGAATCTCATAGTCTGTGCTCTCAGCGTGTCTATGGTCTGATCATGAGCACTCTTGCGTCTATCAGCGCTCGCTCTCCAGGACAGAAGGAGCCAATGCTCCTGAGATAAGAGACTTCTGAAGACGCCTGATAACCCAGCGTGCATCTCTCTCTCCGTCTGATTCATAGATGCTGTGTTTAACAATAATTACACTGATGTGCCCGGGGGTTTGTATGTTCCTCTCCGGTCGCAGCGCGTCTGAATTCTGCTCTGTTTTTCTCGACAGGCTCCAGATAAACACAGCATCACCCCGCTGCTGTCTGCCACTTACGAGGGTCACGTGACCTGCGTGAAGATTCTTCTAGAAAAGGTAGCGATGCATTCGCATGTCCTCCCGCTGAGTGCAAATGTGTGTGCGAGTGTGCGTGTGTGCGTGTGCGTGTGTGTGTGCGTGCGTGTGTGTGAGCGTGCGTGTGTGTGAGCGTGTGTGAGTGTGTGAGTGTGTGAGAGAGTGAGTGTGTGTGTGTGAGAGAGTGAGTGTGTGAGTGTGTGTGTGAGAGAGTGAGTGTGTGTGCGTGTGTGCGTGTGCGTGTGTGTGTGCGTGCGTGTGTGTGAGCGTGTGTGAGTGTGTGAGTGTGTGAGAGAGTGAGTGTGTGTGTGTGAGAGAGTGAGTGTGTGAGTGTGTGTGTGAGAGAGTGAGTGTGTGTGTGTGTGTGAGTGAGTGTGTGTGAGTGAGTGTGTGTGAGTGTGTGAGTGTGTGAGTGTGTGAGTGTGTGTGTGTGTGTGTGTGAGTGTGTGCGTGCGTGCGTGTTTGTGTGAGAGAGTGTGTTTGTTTGTGTGTGTGTGTGTGTGTGTGTGTGAGATACAGGTGGGCAGCTGAGCAAAGTCTTGCATCACAGTATGATATAATAGATGACAGTAACGCTATATATCACAATTTTCCACTGGAAATTCAACAAAAATGGTTTGTTGATTAAAAAACAAATAATTACACAAACAATCTGTGCCTCTTGTGGCATAATCCAGTGATTCACATTATGAAACACTAAAACACATTGTTGATTTCAAAACAAAAGACTCTTAAATTATATTATTAAAATTATTCAGTATTATAGAAATAAATGTACTATCTTTTTTTTGTTTTGTTAAATTATTAAAATATTAGATATTTATAACAAACAATAAATATATTACACAATATTTAACTATATCTTATTTAGAATCATAAATTGGTGTCAAAAAGGTGACTTCAGGCTCAGTTTTGACAATATACAAGTTGTATGTTAACTTTATGCAATATTTGCATTAACACAATATACCACTTTTTTTGGCTGGATATTCAACAAAAATTATTTAGAGATTAAATATCAATATATTTGTGTGTATTTTGGAATAATCCTAATCAAAATTAAAATGATTTAAATAATATAATAAATTATAGTTTTTTTGTTTAATATGTAGATAAAAATAAATATAAATATAAATAAATAAAAAATGTAAATAAATTAATATTAACAAACATAATATTATGTTTAATTTTTTTAGGAATTGTAACTTAATAATCAGAATATAGTCAAGACTCTTAAATTATATATTTAAAATTGTTTAAATAAAAAAAAGATATATATTCAATTCAATTTGAGTTTATTTGTATAGAGCTTTTCACGATACAAATCGTTGCAAAGCAGCTTTACAGAAAATTAAGTTTCTACAATATATTTAGTAGTAGCTTATCAGTGGTGACTGTATATGTATATATATATATATATAACTCTAATTAAATTAATAATCTTTTTAACAATTGATTATATTTTACTTTTTGTTTAATACTTGTAAATAAAAAATAGCCAGTATAAACACGCCTATGACATGCATCAGTTGAGATCTATATTAAAGTGACAGGTTGTTTAATGTTCCTCAACATGCGTAAAAAGCTCATCTGGACTTCATATGGTGCCTAATAAGCAGCACCTCATGTTGACTTGTTTAGGAAGCGCTCCGAATATCTGCTGGCTGTGTTTGTGTTGTGTATATTGTGTCAGCGTGCAGTGCTGCTGTGCGTTCAGAGAAAGAGCTTTTTGTTTGTGGGTTTTAAAGCTGAAAGCGTCTGAGCGTCCGCAGGGTCAGACGGGGTTATATAACGCAGCACAGCGCTGCACGTTCTTCACTCAGATCCCCTCTGACGTGCTCGGGACGTCCCGCAGGAGCTCATCAGGCGTTTGTGCAGGAATATTTCAGCTTATTCTCCACTCAAATCCCCATCGGATCACTTTCTGGTGTCGTCTTGCACTCACACAGGAACATACGGAAGGGTTTAATCCCTTCTTTAAGATTCAGCCAGTAATAGGTTGAAATATGTTCCTTTTTTTCCCAAATTTCATTTTGTCCCCCCATTTTAAGCTGTCTGGTCTTTCTGGATGTTGTAATGGTGTTAGTAATCAAAAAGAAATTAATTGCGGTCATGAAACTTCTGCAGTTTAACAACAATTTAGTAAAAGTTCACCATTACAAAAAAATACATTTTTAGGGCCCTATGAAATGTTTTTCAAATTCTGTTACATTTTTGTACATTGTTTTCTATTTTAATTATTTCTAGATTTAATGGTTTGATAATTTTTTCTGGTTTTAATTGTTTAATTGAATTTTAATTACAACCTTTTTAGTAATAGTGCCCTATTATTAATTAATTTAATTTATCCTTTAATCAAATGAAAATCAAATCCTTTCAATTAATTTTTTTCCCTTAAAAATAGTTGTATTACTATTATTATTATCTATGTAGTAGTAGTATTATTATTACATTGATTTTTATTTATTTCTATCCTTTTTTCTCCATTACTTGTACATTATTTAGAAATTTCATGTGACAAAAAAAACATCATAATAAAATGAAAAATAATAAAGTATCAGTAGTGATTAAGCTTAGCTATTTTTATGTATATTTCTTTTAATAATTAGAAAATATTCTAATGGTTAAGTCTTTATTGTTCTACATTAAGTAGAAAGTTTCATATTATTGATTTTTAAAATGATCCGTGATTGTTATATGCCATATTTTCCGGTTTTAATGACATTAATGTGTTTGACTGGACATAAAAATGCAGCTTTTATAGGTTGCTTCTGTTGAATTGTTCTCTCACAGGATTGTGGGTGTTCAGTTCACAGCATGATGCAATTCACACCCGAGATCAGTCTGCGAATCTGAAAAACTGGCTCCTCAATAATCAAATAACACATGAACACTTCACCTGAAGAACTCCTGTCTAGTGGTTTTATTCGTACCAGGGTGTTAACTAAAACCATATGTGACCCTGGAGCACAAAACCAGTCATAAGGGGCCATTTTTCAAAATTGAGATGTATACATCATCTGAAAGCTGAATAAATAAGCTTTCCGTTGATGTATGGTTTGTTAGGATAGGACAATATTTGGCTGAGATACAACTATTTGAAAATCTGGAATCTGAGGGTGCAAAAAAATCTAAATATTGAGAAAATCATCTTTAAAGTTGTTCAAATGAAGTTCTTAGCAATGCATATTACTAATCAAACATTAAGTTTTGATATATTTACGGTAGGAAATTTACAAAATATCTTCATGGAACATGATCTTTACTTAATATCCTAATGATTTTTGGCATAAAAGAGAAATGTATAATTGTGACCCATACAATGTATTGTTGGCTATTGCTACAAATATCCCCCAGCGACTCAACACTGCTTTTGTGCTCCAGGGTCGCATATGTTATTATAAACTAAATGCAATTGGATTTAAAATTTACTATGAAAAAAAAAGACAATTTAATAAAACTAATTAAATTTCAGCTCATTGCAGAGGCAATGTACTAAAAGAACTCCAATCAAACTAGCTGAAACCAATCAATAAAATGAATAAAAAAATATTAAAATTAAAAAAAAAAAATCTGTTGATACCCTTGAAAAGGCAAAAGTTTTAGAATTTTTAGTTTTAATTAATTTAGTTTATAATTTGCATTTTAACAATGATTTTCAGCATGAAAATAGCCATTGAAGCTGGAATGGCATTAAAAAACAAAGAAACAAATCTGGAGATGGTATGGATCAAATCCAATGAGCAGTGTTTTTTCCTGGCCATCTGTTGGTGTGTTATTGTATTCGCCTTCTTCACTTTCCCGCTCTGATGCTCATAAACATGGCAGATGAGAGGAAGAGTCACATGACTGACAGACAGAAGGAGTGATAGAAAAGCACGTCCTCTTTTTTTTAGTCAGATGCTCTGAATAGGAAGTAAAACTTCCATAACTACCACCGGCAGAATCATGTCATTCATTTTATTCTTTAAGAGCGTATATTCTACACATTTCTTGCATTTTATTTTCCCCTGGAGTACACTTAAAACATTTGCCAAGTCATAATTTAATAGTTAATTTAGTTTTTTATGAAGATTCCTAAAATGAAACTGCTGTACCTTTAAGATCTTGACCTGTTAATGAGCTTTGTGATTGGCTCATTAAATGAGCCACAACCCACCAAGCTGCTGAACGCCCAATAGGTGTTGATATGCAAATGATATGCTAATAAAGTCGTGGTTGTGCTGTCAGCTAGTTTAAAATGTTTGCATTTTAGTTTGAGTAGATGATTCAGAGGAAAGTCTGAATTATGATCCTCAAAGTCTACATTCGACAAACTTTTATTAATGCTGATATGGTTTTGTGTTGCGTTTTTGTATCGTGAGTTTCTACCCAGCATGCATCAGCGCTGACCACAGCGCAGGGAACAAACGTTTATTATGCGGCGAGTGATGTGAGACTGAAGAATGAAGTGGTGTGTGTTTTCACAGCGAGTGAATGAAGAAATCGATGGCTCTTCAGATGTTTGATGGCCTTGGGTTTGGGCTCTGAACGCTCGCGGCTGAAGCCTCCAACTCTGACCTGTGTGTAAAGAGGAATAGTTCAGTGACGATCAATACGCTGCATCGATCCGCCCCGGGGATAATATTTCTGTAAAGGGCGGCGGGCCGCTCGATTACGCTCGTGTTTGAGGGGCCCCGCGGGGCCAGCTCCTGTAGATTATGCATGAGGTTCACTGTAATCAGCTCTTATTGGTCAGGTGGAAGCCTAATCTGCTCTAAATTGTTCTTTATTTCTTGAATAATGTCGTGTCGTGTGAAATCTAGCAGAACTTTGACTAACGTGAAGTCTGGTTATTTTGGATGAAACTGCAGAATTGGGGGCCGTTCACTCAGAACCGTTTTTTTGACACGTTTCACTGAGCTGCGTTGTTTGTTGAAGGGAGCGGAAGCATAAGAATGTCAATACTTTAGCGCTCGCTTGACTGTAAAATGTATATTTTTGGTCTACCGAATTTGTTTTGTTATTAGATTTTTGTCAGGAGAAACTCTGAAGGACTGTTTCTGTAGGATGGACACGGAGAACTTTGAGTTTATCACAAGCAATGCAAAGAAATGCAGCTTTTCTTCCTGTAAACTGCTTGCTCTAGCAGTGGTAGTAGTAATAATAATATAGTCATATTGATATATAATCACAATTTTTTTTGCAGCCCTACAAACAAGCTCAGCAATCAGAAAAAATCACTAATAAATATAATTTTGCTGTGATTTTAATTGAATGAATAATAAATATTAGTTTTGAAATTTTACAGCTGTATTGTAAAATAAAATTAATTAAATGATTATGATGATGATGATGATTAAATACTAAATTGTTATTGTTTTATGGTACTTTTACTTTTTTAGTAGATGTAGTACCAGTAGTAATAATAGTAATAATTAATAGTCAAATATATATAAATTGTGCAGCTCTACAAACAAAGGCAATCAACCCTGGGGAATTTTTTGTCATTGCAATTGTTGTTTTTCCAAAATCATAGAAATATTACATTTGATGATGAGAGAATGAGATTTAATTATTAGTATTGAAATCTTAGAATTCTACTGTAAAATAAATGTATTATTATTATTATTATTGTTATTATTAAATACTCATCTGCTTTACAGTTATAATTTATTTTGTTTACGTATTTATTTAGTAGTAGTAATATAAATAATAATAATAACCATATTAATATATAATCAAAACTTTTCGGCTAAATTGTGCAGCCCAACATAAAATCGCAGCAAACCTGGGGATTTTTTTTATGTGTCGCAATCACAACTGTTATCAGACAAATCACAGAAAAATGTTTTTGTATCATTTATTTTTTTAAGATAATAAAATGTTTTGCTGTATACGACAGTGTTGTGTAATGATGTGGTTGGTGTGTGTATTAGAGCCGTGTGTAATTGAGTAGTTTGGTCTTGAATCACCGCAGTGTTGTGTAAGTGTGTCTCAATTTCATCTCAGCGCTTGGACACACACACACACACACACACACACACCGCATGTGAACGGGTTTATAAGGATGAATGCAAATGTGTGTGTTTGATTATGTTTCTGCTGTAGGACTTGTGTGTTTGATCTGTGTGTGTGTGTGTGTGTGTGTGTGTTCCTCCAGGGTGCTGATAAGGATCGGAAAGGTCCAGATGGTCTCAGCGCGTTCGAGGCGGCCGAGAGCGAGGCCATCAGAGATCTACTGAAGTGAGTCGGACGCTGCCGGCTGGAGAGGTTCTGACCACAACCACTGGATCCAGCAAACACACACACCTCTCTGT
>NW_015505940.1:275394-276988 GCF_001515645.1 Sinocyclocheilus grahami
TTTAATACATTTATATTAAGTATGCATTTATAAGTTAATTTGTTTCAATTTTGACTATACTATTAATATAATTATTCATATTTTTATTATTTGAGAGATAGATGGATAGATTGAAAATGTATTAATAATCTATTGCCTATGTGTGTATTACCCCTTAAAAATAATTATTTTTAGTTATGTTTTTCATATACTTTTTATATTAGCTTTTTTTCCAAGTAGTTTTTTTCTTCTCTATTTTAATCATTAAAATGACTGGTAACACTTTACAATGAAGTTAAATTGTAAATTATTTATACTAAAATACTAATTTATATGTAATGAAGTAATTTTAACAATAATTTTATAAATAATAATCTTAATGTTAGTTCACGTTGACTAATGCCTTATTGTAAAGTGTTAGATTTGGTGATAAATCAAAAGCTGATGTAAAGACAGTGGAAGTCTCTGAGATGTCTTGACTAATCTAGTGAAGTAACCGTGTGTGTGTGTGTGTTTTATCATGAACACACTCGTGGTCACAGTGTTTTTTTTTCTTTCTTGCTTTAATTAAGTGCTTTTGTTAATTACTGATCCACGCGGCGAGTCTCAGACCTTTGTCACTGTCACAACACAAAGAAATCAATTATTCAGGTGCTGCACAACTTACTGATAAAGTTGAATGCGCCGTCAGCCGCAGCTTTTCACCGACGGTCTGTGAATATAAAACAGCTCGTTTGGGTTTGTCTTTGTCAAGTCGGTGAACACGCTGAAGAATCACGATAAACAAATCAGTGCACAAGTCAACATCAAATCTAAACTGACTCTGTTTACTGTCTTAATACACGCTCCCGTGAGCGAATAATTCACTGATGAGGTTCTGAAGACACTTAAGTGTTTGTCTTCGATATCTTTCATCAAAATGTAATAACTTGCAGCACCTTTGAAACGACCGTTCTCTCCGCCTGACTTCAGTTTAATGTTAACCACCAGTAGCCTACACAAATAGCAGTTAGTCATTCTTTTTAATTTCTTATTTAGTATTTTACTTGGAAATGTCTGATTTGGCAGTGAAATGGGAGTTTTTCATCAGACCTTCTAAATGAATCCAATAGAGAATGAACTGCTGCAGTACTTGTGTGTGTGTCTGTGAGAGAGAGAGAGTGTGTGTGTGTGTGTGTGAGTGAGTGTACCTGTTTTTCTATTCTGGTGGAGACTTAAACCTGAATACACACAGACTCATGGGGACTTGTGTCACGGTGGGGACCTAAATTGAGGTCCCCACGGGTAAACAAGCTAATAAATCACACAGAATTACGTTTTTTGAAAATCTAAAAATGCAGAAAGTTTCCTGTGAGGGGTAGGTTTAGGGGTAGGGTTGGTGTAGGGCAATAGAATATACGATCTGTACAGTAGAAAAATCATTACGCCTATGGAGAGTCCCTACAAGAATAGCAAACCAGACATGTGTGAGAGAGAGTGTCAGTGTGTGTGGGCGTGTGTGTGTGTGTGTGTGTGTGTGTGTGTGAGAGAGAGAGAGTGTGTCAGAGTGTGTGTGTGTGTGTAAGAGAGAGAGAGTGTGAGTGTGTGTGTGTGAGAGAGAGTGTGTGTGTGTGTG
>NW_015505940.1:277149-277532 GCF_001515645.1 Sinocyclocheilus grahami
GAAGAGCACAACTGACATGTGTGAGAGAGAGTGTCTCTGTGTGTGGGCGTGTGTGTGTGTGTGTGTGTGTGTGTGTGTGAGAGAGAGAGAGTGTGTCAGAGTGTGTGTATGTGTGTAAGAGAGAGAGAGTGTCAGTGTGTGTGTGTGAGAGAGAGAGTGTGTATGTGTGTGTGCGAGAGTGTGTGTGAGAGAGCGTGTCAGTGTGTGTGTGTGTGAGAGAGAGAGTGTCAGTGTGTGTGAGTGAGAGAGAGTGTCAGTGTGTGTGTGTGTGTGAGAGAGAGAGTGTCAGTGTGTGTGTGTGTGAGAGAGAGTGTGTATGTGTGTGTGCGAGAGTGTGTGTGTGAGAGAGCGTGTCAGTGTGTGTGTGTGTGTGTGTGAGAGAG
>NW_015505940.1:279248-301735 GCF_001515645.1 Sinocyclocheilus grahami
AGTGTGTGTGTGTGTGTGTGTGAGAGAGAGAGTGTCAGTGTGTGTGTGTGTGAGAGAGAGTGTGTATGTGTGTGTGCGAGAGTGTGTGTGTGAGAGAGCGTGTGAGTGTGTGTGTGTGTGTGTGTGAGAGAGAGAGTGTCAGTGTGTGTGTGTGAGAGAGAGTGTGTGTGTGTGAGAGAGAGTGTCAGTGTGTGTGTGTGTGTGTGAGAGAGAGAGAGAGAGTGTCAGCGTGTGTGTGTGTGTGAGAGAGAGAGCATCAGTGTGTGTGTGTGTGTGTGTGTGTGTGTGTTTGTGTGTGAGGGTGTCAGTGAGTGTGTACTATTTTTAGTTCACTTTTTAGTGCACAGGTGGACGTCTGGCCTTTTCTTTCTTCACAGTGAAGACGAAGTTCTCCTCCTACACCGTGATGTGTTATGTAAGACACTCTCTCTCTCTCTCTCTCTCTCTCTCTCTCTCTTTTCTGTTTTATTCGTCTACTTTGCCTTTTCTTTCAAGTGAACTCAAGACTTCAGCCCTATTTAGAGTTTTTTTCCAGTGATTTCAGATGTGATCATTGAGCCGCAGCGCCGTCTGATGGCCGAGAGCCGCACGTGTCCACCTTTTTCTTCCTGTAAGAGCCAGAGATTTGTAAATTCTATGGTCTAGCTTCCGGTCTCATCTGCGTCCAGCTATTCTTAGCTGTACAGAACAGCTTGTTTTGCTGCTTGATATTGAAAATTGGTGTCTTACCATATCATTTTAATGTATTATCTTAACTCATTTCATCCCAAATTTTTCCCAGACGTGAAAATATCCAAATGATGTGTCACTAGTAACATTTTGCAATAATCAATAATTATAATTGTTTGGAAAAGTGTGTGAAAAAGTGTTTTATGGTCTGTCACAATTGTGACCATGGGATAATGTGTATACTAAATTAACATATTTCTGCAGTCATAAAAATGTTGTATCTCAGCCCAGCTGTTTTAAACTCCATTTCATCACATGAAATTGTTATTTGTCTTTGTATTCGCAATTATGACTAACAGACCTTCTTTTCGTCATGTAGCCTACCGCGGTAGAGTCACGGTAATAACATGGTACGGAATGATTACCATATTCAAATATCATTGTGCTTCAAAAATCCTTGATTGTGAAAAAATTATATGATCATGTTTTTCCCCCATTACTTTAACCATTTTTGTTTCATATTTGTAAGTTATTTGAGATTTAACAAAAAAAAAAGGTAAATTTAGTATAATTTACATGAACTAAAAATGGAAATGAGTGGGAACAAATTCAGATTATTCTTAAAAATTTAAGGCAGCAACTGAACTTAAGTTTTTAAGTTGAATTATTAACAGGTGGATGTTTAATTAATTAAGATACTTACCAAACATAGTCCCAAACATTACCACGGTATTACCATGTTTTTTTTCTACCTGTACCATGGTACTACAATGTTCTTCTTAGACGCACCATGTAAATACCATGGTATATATGAAAATATTGTGGTATTACTTCAATCCTTACTGTGGATTTTATCTGCTGTTATTCAAAGTTTGACGTTCACAAAATTACCATGGTATATTGTGGTGTTTGTTCATGGTGTTATGTTTTTTGGACATATACCATGGTAATTATTACACTGTAAAAAGTATTTTTTTAAAAGGATGTGTATATTTCCATGGTTGAAACAACAAACCTTCTGATGTTCATTCATGTTTATTTTGTGCTATAAATAATAGTAAATATGAAGAGACAGTCGGGTTCACGTGCCGTTTGAACTGAGGTGCTACAGTGAATAGCCACAAAATGGTATTTATGGTTTGAATTTCTTTTAAAAAAATGACAAAATTTGAACGCTGAGACTTTTTTTATACCAAAAATATGAGCTCTGTCTTGTCTGTCGTCAGTGTCCTCGTTGCTTCGCGATGTACTTTTTACTTTGTGAGGTTTTAATGTGTGGTGTGAGAGCGCCATGGCTTGTCTGACATAGCAACAGTAACTGTATTGTTGTTTCCTTGATGGAAATGTACTCATTTTTTAAAATGGAAATACTTTCAAAATAAATCCTACACCATTTTTTATTTCAGTAGTGCTTGAAATTGGGATTTCCTTGACTTAAAATAAACCTGTTTGTTGTTTTGCTTTAGTCTTTAACCAGGATTGATAAAAAGTCAAGAAAACAGGCCGAGCAAATATGATGTTTGTAGTCATATTAGAGCTTATGGCTTTAGCACAGAGAACGTCCAAAGCCCACTTTAATTACGCTTTGGTCCTGTGCGAGTGTGTGTGTTAATGTGTGTTTCTAAAGTAGATCTGAAGGAAACGTACTGTGAAATTTCCCTGTTTCCTCCCGATCACAGAGTCCGAGGAGCGTTCGCCGGGAAATCGATGGCCGCTGGACTGCTATTAAGAGGAGTTTAATTGCAAATAAAAGAGGATTTATCACTGCTGCCGGTATGTAGACGAGCACTGCTGCATTCTGGGTAATGAGCCGAGGGGATGGTGCTCTCCGCTTCACACTGATCCGCTTACTAACACACTGATGTGCATCTGCTCCAAAACCTAGTGAGCCGCCTAGGTAGGCAGGATTTTAAGGGAGCATACTGTAGGTGCACTACAGCGAAAAAGGCTGTTCTAAATAGTAGGAAGCATAAAAAATCTTTTCTAAGGCCTCTAAATGATCGTCATGATCAAACTTTGCTGAAAAACAACTGTCACACACCATCTACTCCATGCCTTCTGATTGATAGTTTAGAGATTTTATCAAGTTAAAGCTCTTTTGGTGTAATTGTACAAACATCCAGCTTCAGCTGCTGCTTCTCGTGTCTTTTGCTGTCAAATCTTGACTGGTTTTGATCAAGTAAGCGTCAGAATAACGTCAGTAATATCTCCAGATGAACACTTACTGCACTGAAGCAGCTCAGCTTTACTTGATTCTCAATCAATCGTGTTTTAGAGTCTCAAAAGTTTGTTTCCAGAAGCTTTACTTTCACTGTTCCTCAGCGGAGGAATGATCTTCACAAGCCTCCAGAACATCTCACATCTTCTGAGGAGCCTTTATTTCTTCAGCTCTCAATCAGCACTGGACTGCATTGCATTATATGTGTGGATCATTTCAATCTCATTTTACTAAGACATATTACTGGAGATATAGAGCGACCACTGATATTTAGATCATGTTATGTCAGTATCTGCTGCACTGTTATAAAGATCTCATTGATTTACATTACAAGCATCAGAATTTCATCATATGCATCTGTAGCAAAATATTTCTGCTCAGTTTCAGTCTCTGAATAAAATGGATCTGTTTTTCCTCCATATTCTCACTATATCAGACTATATGAAATATGATACCAAACATAAAACACAGATGCAGATTACCTTTTATATTTTGCCTAAAGGTTCAATAAACTCTTCCATTTCAGAAAACAAAGATTTTTATTCTAGTTTTTCACGCTTTACCAGGTTAAATATGGCAGTTGAGTCAAGAGACATGATGAACAGACTTATTTTAAGTTCTGTACAAGAAGGTATCAATAAATATAGTTCAATCTAATAAAAAATTGAGTAGTTCACCTAAAATATATATACCCAATTAGTATTATATATATATATATATGTGTGTGTGTGTGTCGGAAACTAATTTATATCTGATTAGAGTTCCGATTAGGCTAAGAATATTTTACCAAATATTCTAAAACATATAACTTCTGATTGTTTAAAGTGCCCAGTTTTTTAAATGTTTTAAAAACATTTTTAGAATGTTAAAGGAACATTCCATTTCAGCAAACATTACAGGAATGTTACCTTTGAATCTTCTCTGAACATTCTGAAACATGCAGTAACATTTAAAAAATGCCAGACAAACATTAACTAAAACGTTCCAGGAAAAAAAAAAGTTCAGTGAATAATGTACTGTATAAAGAATGTTTTTGTGCTAACGTTTGAGAACGTTATTCAAGACCAGATGAGGAACATTCTATTAACATAACTGGAAGAGCGTTTTCCATTGCTAAGCATGTTTTCTGTTAGCGGGGTTCCATGTAGGCAGTAAACAGCACCGGTTTTGGAGCAGAGCTACAGATTGGGAGGATTATTGGAGCAAATCCCGGAAGAGGCCTTGAATAGGAACTGAAGTCTTGGATCTTTGTTGTTTTCGCTGGATGGTGAGTCTCTGTAAATAGTTTGGCGGCTGTAGAGGATGTGTGTGCCTGCTGAAGCATCGCTAACCTTTCTTCTGTTCTCAGAGACGCCGAGTTCTGCTACATCTGCACATCTGAGATGGAAATAACAATCAGTCTGCTGTCAGAGCGACGAATGTTCAGGGAAACCTACAAGAAAGGTCATATATTGAGTTTGAGACAATTAATGTGAAGGATCCAGAGGTCCAGAGAGAAAAGGTCCCTCAGCTGTCAGATAGAGATGCATTAAATATCCTGCCTTTATTTCAGTCTTATCAGACCTGCAAGAGAGAATGATATTACACTCTCAAAAATACTGAGAAGATACTGTACATTTGAGTTTTGGAGTTTCTTCAAATTATCCAAATTAAGAGCCTTTATTTTTAAGAATGTAGAAGAATTAAGACATTATCTTTCTTTTCACCTATACAGTTTTAACCAAGACTACAGTTTCTCCTCTGTAATCACAGAATGGCTGTACAGGTGGGTTTTTATGGCTTCATCTGAAGTTTGAGTACTGAGCAGTGAAGCTGGAAACAGTCAGAGCTGCCGGGTAAAACATATCTGACAGCCTTGAGCGTCGCCCTCACTGTGGCCCAGCGTCACAGAGCCCATGAGCAATGAACAGATTTCCAGTGCAGGAGTGAATATTGCCCCTCGCACTTCTGCAGAGGGACGGTAACTGAGAATTGATTATTTTTGGGGTCGAACATGCATAAAGGAGCTTCTGCATTACGGTATTGATTCCTCCCTGCGGAGCCGCATTTTATTCGCCCGGACGTTTTTAATGCACTCATCTTTTTTGTGTGCCATAACAGCATCCTATATGGCATCTTGTTTACCGCTGTGATGAGAAGACGCCACTGAGCTCCCAATTGGCCTTCCTTAAAATATAACACAATGCCAGGATGTCTGTGGCGTCCGGATCACTCTCGGCTAATGAGACCCTCCAGCACATAAACGACCCGCAGAAGAGACCTGATGATTAGTGTCTGGAGCACACGGGGAACTTTCTACACCTGTCTCATTCTGAGTGTCGTCCTAAACCCCAGCGAGACGCTGTGAGGCCTAATTGCGGTTGAATTTGGTCAAAACAAGGTGTCTTTGTTTAAAGGCTGTGCTGATTAGGCCTAAAAATATTGTGTAAGTAGGCAGCGGCTCACTGGATTTGGACTGGATCACGTCACATTCACCTCTAGCCTGAGAAGACAATGAGAGCTCAAATTAGTCAGATGGAAGCTTATTTATGTCACTTCCATGACTTTTTATCTCACAATAAAAATAAAAAAGGTGGAAATTCAAAATAAAAAGTTTCTGAGATAAAACGTTGCGATTATCTTTTTTATTCCTTGGCAAAGATAATTCTCACAATTCTGTTTATATCTCACAATTCAGACTATTTTTTCGCAATTTTAAAAACATAAGCAAGATTTAAACTCGCAAGTTTGAGAAGAGAAGTCAGATTTGTGAGCTATAAACTTGCACTTGTGAAACAAAGGGTCAGAATTTGAGAAATGTTTCTGCCAAGGAATAAAATGTAATAAACGAGATAAAAAGTCACTATTACCATTATTTTTATTCCATAAATGTTAACTGAAACTTAACACTCAAAAACTTAACTTAGGTTCTTGACAGCGATGCCATAGAAGAAGCATTCAGTCAAAGGTTCTTTAAAGAACATCTCTTTCTTAGCTTTTTGTAATCTGAAGAACCTTCTTTCACCACAAAGAAGCTTTTGTGAAACAGAAAGGTTCTTCAGATGTTGAAGGTTCTTTATGGAACCATTTAGACAAAAAGGTTCTTCTATGGCATCGTGAAGCACCTTTATTTTTAAGAGTGTAGTTGCTAAAGCAACATTTCCCATTTTTATTTAGTTTAACTTGATGTACTAAATAACTACAACTTCACTGAAATAAAAATGAATTAAACAATACAGGCATATTTTAAAGAAACTAATAAAAATGGCTGAAATGCAACAAAATTACTGAAACTTTAAAGTTAAAATGAAGACTGATAGCATCTTAATTTTACTAAAATAACACAGGTAGACAACTATAATACTGTATCCCACAATGCAATGCACTTAATCTTCCATTTCCAGTGTGAATGTAATTTTACAAATTTCTTACATTTCTTTACTCATTTTTTGATTGGACTGTCGATAATCTAACATTTTAGACTGGACGGCACTTTCTGCATTAAAACGAAAACATAGTGAGGTCATGTGACAACAATATAGCATAGCATGATACTGTTGAAACCACTGTCGCACACTGTTTCATCTACTATATGTAAAAGTATCATGCGTTATTAAGTACAGTAAACTATTGCCTTGCACTCTTTATTGTGATGTTCAACTTGTCTGACTTTCTTTCTCCTGTAGAAGACAAAAGGAGATGTTCTGAAGCCATCAGTGACGAGTCGGAATGGAAAAGAGCAGCATGAACATTCGGCTGAACGTCTCCTTTTGTGTTTTACTGAAGAAAGTAAGTCATACGGACATGATATTAATGAAAGTGTTGATTTCTGGCTCATTTCTGAATGACTGCGGTTGTTCCAGGTCTGTTTGTTATGGGCGGAAATTCCAGTCGTGGGGAAATGACATCTCTGCAGGTCCATGCCTCCTCTGGCTGCGGTTTCTTCACTTTCCGCCTCTGTGGATGAATTTAGTGTCACACGGCTGCCAAAGTCACCGATCAAATCCATGAGCAGGTGCGTTTCCACTCCGATATCAGATACAGGAGATCTCAGGAGCTCCACTAATAAACCTGATCTCCTGCTGGAGAGAAACACACACACATTCTCTGTCTCTCGCTCTCGCTCTCACTCACACACACACACACACACACACACACACACACTCACTCACTCACACACACACACACACACACACACACACACACACACACACACTCACTCACTCACACACACACACACATACACACTCCCTCACACACACACACACACACACACACACACACACACACACACACTCACACACTCACTCACTCACACACACACACACATACACACACACACACTCACACACACACACACACACACACACACACACACACACACACACACACACGCACGCGCACACACGCGCGGGGGCTTATCTGAGCGGATATGACAGGAAAATACTCCAGAGTGGGACAGCAGTTTAATGGAAGAAGTAAAGTTTTGTTATTGAGGGCAGAGATAGGCTTTGTGATTAATTATATCTGTCTCTCTCGCGCTGAAGTGAAAGTTGCTGGCCTGTGACTAATATTTATGAGTCTCGGCCACATCTGACATTTTCCAGCACTTCTGAACTTCTGCTTCTCTGCATCTGTTAAAAGTCCTTTGTATCTGGTTTTGTAGTTCCTTCTTTTGCCGAACAAATCTGTCAAGTTAAAAATATATTCAAAAGCAATTCGTACAGAACCATGATACCAGAAGTAAAGAAAAAATATTTAAAAGGCTGAACAATTCCTGAAATATTTTGGGGAAATCATTTATGAATTTAAAAAACTGTTTTGGTTTAAAACATCAGTAATCCTTGAAAAAACAAAGTTTTTTTCTTTTTAATAAATTTACAAACATTTCTAAAATTCTGTTTTCACTTTGTCATTATGAGGTATTGAATGTAGGTAATTAATTTAAACAATTGTAGTATCAGGCTGCAACATAACAACATTGAAAAAAGTGAAGGGGGTCTGAATACTTTCTGAATGCACTGTGTATATATATATATATATATATATATATATATATATATATATATATATGGGCTGTGTTTGAAACTTATAGTATACTATAATAAGAATATGGTATGTATGATAGATTGCGGCTTTAAATTTATCTGTGGTGGAAACAAAATGGAGCAAGTATTTTGTTATGTAAAAAAAAAGTGGGGGGGGTGTATATTTTCTGTGTGCACGCTGTGTATATATATATATATATATATATATATATATATATATATATATATATGGGCTGTGTTTGAAACTTATAGTATACTATAATAAGAATATGGTATGTATGATAGATTGCGGCTTTAAATTTATCTGTGGTGGAAACAAAATGGAGCAAGTATTTTGTTATGTAAAAAAAACTATAAAATGAGAAATGACACTCAGTTTTGTGTGTTAAAAGTTGCTTCAAAGTATCTAAATATTTTATTTTATTGTATTTTTATTTATTGTTTCATTTATTATTATTTTTATAATTATTTTTTGTTATTTTGTTATTAAACGCCAAGAAATTCCCAATGAGTTCATGATTAAAAAATGTTAGATGTTAGCAAAATTATAGTTAGTAAAAATTATAGTTAACTAAAACTAAAACCATAAGAAACATTTTCTTAATAAAATAATTTCTTAAATAAAATAACTTCAAATGAAATAAAATATATAAAAAAACAATTTATTTCAGCTAGTTGCCAAGGCAACATTTTAATTTTTTTTATTTAACAAAGCACTACAGTAACTAAAATACATTTTAAAAATTAATAAAAAATAATACAATTGCTAAAACAAATAATACAATTACTAAACCTTGAAGTATAATTAAAGCAAAAACAGAAAATAAAAAAATCTAATTCTTATGATAATATGAGCTATTACGTAAATCTAATCTTTTGTTACAAATGCCATAAATATTTTTTTTTCAAGAACAGGATATTTCTAAGAAGTTCTTAATGAGATTTTTGGAGGATTTCTCTGGTCACGGACAGTAATCTGACAGAACGGAGTGTTCTTAGGAAGGTCATTAATGAGGATCTGCTCGACTGAAGGAATAACAGGTTGTCATCTGCATATGAACGCGCTGTAAAAACTCTCACCTGATTCAAATCCCTTTGATCCCAGAAACGCTCCATAAACAATGAGCACAATCTCTTTCTCTTCCTATGCTAATAGTCTGGAAACGCTGTCCTCTGACCTTTAGACTGTGGAGAATACACAGATATGTGTCCCTGCAGCACAAAAGCAGTGTTAAGTCGCTGGGGTATATTTGTAGCAATAGCCAACAATACATTGTATGGGTCAAAATTATAGATTTTTCTTTTATGCCAAAAATCATTAGGATATTAAAGGCACAATATGTAAGATTTTTTAATTAAAATATGCAAAAACCACTAGAACAGTGTTATATATTTTACTTCTATTATCCCAAATGTTTCGAAGAACGCCTGCCAATGACGTCATAACCCCTTGATTTCAGGTTCTGTTTTGTAGAAAACTTGGAAACACCAAAGACACTTTAATATGTTATGTGTTTTAATAGACCACATTTCCTACCGTAAATATATCAAAAGTTCATTTTTGATTAGTAATGTGCATTGCTAAGAACTTCATTTGAACAACTTTAAAGATGATTTTCTCAATATTTAGATTTTTTTGCACCCTCAGATTCCAGATTTTCTAATAGTTGTATCTCGAGCAAATATTGTCCTATCCTAACAAACCATACATCAATGGAAAGCTTATTTATTCAGCTTTCAGATCATCTCAACTCAGTATACATGTGTACATCACCAGTCTTGACCCTTATGACTGGTTTTGTGGTCCTGGGTCACATATAGAGCGTCTTACGCTGCTTTCCTTCAGGCCCGATCCATCACCAGCTCCACAGATGCTGTGGGTTTTCACTAGGATTGATTTAAGCTTCCCTGGGCTATTTTCCTGGAAACAGTTAAGTCCAGATTAAATCACAGCATTTTTCCTTTGAAAATCTTTTGGGAGCCAAAGGCACAACTCCATGTTGTTGTTTTCATTTAGTTTAACCTATATGCTGCATATTTTCACTTTATATGTCTTTCATTCCCGTCTGTAAAGTATTTAAACGTCATGTTCAGTAACAGTTCAGTTGGACTATTATTTCTGAGGTGCTATTGTGATTTTCACCAGCTGATAAAACGGGCAAAAAAATCTCATAAAACATTGAAGGAGGGACACAAAAATACAGCCGCTGCAAGCTTCACTTCATAAAGCTGTCTGGCCTTTCTTCAGATCCGTCTTTTAGAGATCCGCTATTAATCTGTCGACGTCTGAGGTTCATTTGAGCTGAGTTTCTGTCGTTTCTGAGGGTCAGAGATGCTCATTTGCTTCTCCAGATGAATGTTGTGTGAGATCCAGACTGGCGTTTTGCGTTCATGCTTCAGATGTTTCCCTGAAGCTCAAGAAAACCTTCACAGCTCCACTGAGAGAAGAAAAGAGATTCAACATTAATTAAATATTCAGAATACATGCACTTCTATTACAGATGAGTGAGTTTCAAGAGGTCATGTTTTAATTTTTCCCAGCTGAAGTTCACTTATAATGTTAGTCAAGGATTTTTCACCTGCTTTCAGACCCTTGCGTTAATTAATTAGACTGTTTATGTGCAGCTTATATGACCTCGGTTATAATTGGTGAACCTGTTTCTGAATAGGAGGTACTTCAGATTTGAGTCTTAACCCAGCTAACAAATTTAGGTTATAAAAATGTGTCAAAACCATTCAAATGTCCAATTTTCTTGTTGTGATTATAATGCTCTTTAAAGGTTACGAAAACATTTATTACAATGCTCTACTAACTTTATTTTCATCCAAAATATAAAGTTATTTTAACTTTTTTTTTTTCATTTATTTATAATATTCTTAGAAAATAAAAATTATTATTAGAAAGTAAAAATAACATTATTTAAAGGTTACAAAAAAACAAAATGTTTTTTACATTCTACAACTTTTCACCCAAAATATAGCGT
This sequence comes from Sinocyclocheilus grahami, assembly GCF_001515645.1. Lineage (NCBI taxonomy): Eukaryota > Metazoa > Chordata > Actinopteri > Cypriniformes > Cyprinidae > Sinocyclocheilus > Sinocyclocheilus grahami. The sequence goes on from NW_015505940.1 coordinate 290,147, forward strand.
TATTTTTAATGCTGTTTTATATATTCTTAAACGTTAAAATTTCCAGTTTTCTCGTTGTAATTATAATGTTATTGAAAGGTTACAAAAAAACATTTTTTACAACATTCTACTAACCTTTTCACCCCAAAATGTAAGGTTATTTGAACTTTTTTTTTTAATATCCGTGATCAGAATGTTCATTAAAGGTTACAAAAATGCTTCTTAGAACGTTGTTATATAAATAACATCATCAGGACGTTCCAAGAATGTTGTTCTAAGAATGTTTTGTCTCAACGTCATGACAACGTATTAAATATTAAATAGTTTCAAGAACATTCCATAAACTTTACTTTAAAAGCATTAGTGAAAGTTGTGGGAATGCTCCCTGTTAGCTGGGCTCAGCCAAAAACGAGAATTTTTGGAATTTTTGAGCGAGTTGCTAAGTAACAGACTGTCAATCATAAACTCATTCAGCATACAGTATGAAGACACAGAGTTTCAGGAGTCGTGCTGCAGGTTTCATTGGTTTCATTGGTTCTGCTGTTTAACTGCGTCTCGAGCTCTTCATCTGAATTAGTAATGAAACGCAGTTTAATGCTCCGCTGACTTTCTATTAGTTGTGCTGTTTTCAGCCTCTCTGCTAATAAAGACTGCTGTTTGATCAGATAAGCATCCTCTCAGAGTGCAGTTCGTTTTCTGTGAGAGCGTCTTCATTCTCTGCTGTAGAGCATCTGTTCCTGGAGGACCAGCGGGAGACTCTTGAGTGACCAATCAACTTTAATCTGATCTGTAACTCAGAGTCCAAGATATCTTTTACAACTTTACACGCTACTACAGCCTGCTACTATCTCTGTTTCTCTAGGAAGCTGTATGTACAGTATACTGTGCACAGAATGGGAATTAAATGTAGGCACAACCTGCTATATTTGCATACATTATGCATACAAAAAATAGTATGCAGTATGTGTATGTTGTGCATACAGTACACTACCATTTTGATCTTTATATGGTGAAAATTTTTGAAAATATACCATTTTCTAAACTATAGTGAATAAACTGTGATATAATGTGAGAAATGTTGAATAAATTTTTGGTTTGACTATATATATATACAGTGGGTACGGAAAGTATTCAGACCCCCTTAAATTTTTCACTCTTTGTTATATTGCAGCCATTTGCTAAAATCATTTAAGTTAATTTTTTTTCCTCATTAATGTACACACAGCACCCCATATTGACAGAAAAACACAGAATTGTTGACATTTTTGCAGTTTATATATATATACATAAAACGTATTAATAATTATAATATAAAATTATAAAAGAAAATTAAAGATGACAATATAGTTAGAAAAAACATTAATGTGTTTGTATACCATTTATTTTATTGTTTTTGACAATATTAATGTTAAATATATTGTTTCTGTTGTGCTGATTTTAATTTCTTCTGATTTTAATAAAATTGTAAAATCATAAGTATCATCCATGAGAATGATGAAAAAAATATACACATTACAGTAATTTGCTTTTGTTTAATTCATGGAAATAATGCACAAAAACCTAATGGTCCTACAAACAGGCTTTGTTTTTGTTTATGCAAAATATAACGAGTTATGTAGTTTTTCTGATTTTGTGGTGGAATATTTATCTGATATTTTTTCATGAGTTCATCTCTGACTGTGTTTCTGGATTCCTTCAGTCTTGTTCTGTGGGTGATCTGGGTCTGTGTTTTTCTTGCTCAGTTGGGTCTATGTTGGGTGACTAGTTTAGACAGGTCGGAACCGCCCCGTCTGAGTTTGAGAATTTGATGATGTTTCATCAGCAGTGCTGAATCGAGTCTTAACAACGACCCGTTTTGCGTGCTTTCTGTCTCTGTCTCTCTGAGTTGAATTGCCTTTGAGTGCGCGCACCTGCAATTAAGCTGTCAGACGCTCGCGGCCCCCACGGACTCTCTCTCTCTCTCTCTCTCTCTCTCTCTCTCTCTCGACGATCGTCACCTCGCTCAAATCACACTCAATGCATTTATTTCAGTCTGTGGGAAAGCGTGGCTGTCCAAAACATTTTGCCATTAGAGTGATTATCTCGCGCCCGTGCATCTGTCTCTCTGCAGATGCAGGTGAAGTAAATGTGCTGTCAGTCAGATCTGCGTTTACTGTATTAGCACACGCTGCTGTCAGTGTTTTGATGACAGATAGAGTCGCTTATGTGCAGTTAAAGTTCATATCATACAGTTTCCTCTCATTACTTTCCTGAGGTTCACTTCTCAAGGTTTCTTATTGGGAAGTCGTGGCCTAATGGTTAGAGAGTCGGACTCGTAACCCAAAGGTTGCAGGTTCGAGGCTCGTACCTGCAGGGATTGTAGGTGGGGGGAGTGAATGTACAGCACTCTCTCCCACCTTCAATACCACGACTGAGGTGCCCTTGAGCAAGGCACCGAACCCCCAACTGCTCCCCGGGCGCCGCAGCATAAATGGCTGCCCACTGCTCCGGGTGTGTGTTCACGGTGTGTGTGTGTTCACTGCTGTGTGTGTGCACTAAGGATGGGATAAATGCAGGTCACCATACTTGGCCACATGTCACGTCACTCAATATAGTGTTCTTCACAACTTACCAAAGATCCAGATCCATGGATATTGATATGCAGTCAGGAATCATGTTTCCTGACATTTATATGTGCCTGATTTCGACACCGTACATAAAGTATTTATTTTGTAAATACAAAATAGGTTGGTCTAAATCCGGGTGATCAATTTGATCAATGTTATATAAGCTACATCATCATATCGTTCAGCCCAAAAACTTATATAGATTTTGTCAGTGTTTATTTAAAAACATCCAGTTATGCAGAATATAAGATGGTAAATATTTAATTGATGCCTGGAGTCCGTTTGTTTCTGTGAATTGCAGGGATCCATTTGCTTCTCTTTTCTGTAGCTTCCAGCAGTCTGTAAAAATATGCCTCGGATTTCTTGTCAAATCCGTTTGTACAGTCAATCGCAAAGCTCTGTCTCGTTTTAGATGTGTTTTGTGTGTTCTGTTGCAGCATTCACGCTGAAAACCAGTCTTTTTGCCACTCAGTGAGTCAGCAAGTATGTCTGCAAGCTATACGCATGTATGAATATCTATATCTGCAATAGACTTGAGCAGATGATTTTGCTAAACTGACACATTACGAAGCTGTTCGCTAACATGACATTTAAAAGGTACTATAGTTTAAAAGCCTGTAACACTGAGTTAATTTATATTAAAAACACAAACCAACGCATTCTTACCTGTGAAAGTTTACATTTCGGCAGTTTTTACAACCGGAGGCTGCACAATGTTGTGGCATCTTGAAACTCTTTTATTTTTATTGTGAGTGACGACACATTGACTGTTCCAAGATGGCGGTTGCATTGACGTGTCTGGAGCGATTGAATTTGGCATCTACCTATACATGTCTATGGTTCCAATCCTGTGTGAGTTTCTTTCTTCTGTTGAGCAGAGAAGATGATATTTTGAAGAATGTTAGTGACCAAACAGTTGCTCCTAGCCATTGACTTCCATGGAATGGAAAAAAAACCTGTAAATATCCTCTTTATCAGGTAACAAAAATACGTTTTAAAACCGTTTCACATTATATTTAAATGTTACTTTTGGATGTTCTCTGATCATTTAAAATGCCCAGTTATTTAAATATTTTAAAATGTTAAAGGAACATTCCATTTGATCATTTTGCAAGCATTATAGGAATGATACTTTTGAACGTTCTCCAAACATTCTGAAACAACATTTAAAAAACATTGGATGAACATCTAAAATAATTCTACGAACAATGTGTTATTAATGAGCAGATAACTTTACATGAACATTTTTATCGATGTTACCGTCAATACAAACTTTTAAATTGTTAAACTTAGCTTGACGCACTCAGTTGTTCAGAATGCTTTTCAATAAATGCTTTTTTTTTTTGTACCGGAGAGGGCGATTTGAGTCCTGAGTGTTACAGTGTGTTTTATAGTGCACTGAATTATTTAATTAAAAAAGATTTCTCATCTGATTACTTTTTAGCACTTTGTGAAGGGGTTTGGTCTCTTGAAGAGGAGAGGAGAGACCGCTGAGACGCTTGGGTTTTTATTGGAGCATCTCTGTTTTCCCTGCACACTCTCTCTTTGTTCAGTCTCAGTGTTTTCATTGCTGTGATTCATGGCCGTTCAGTCCCTGTGCCATTATACTGAGACCAGAGAAAACCAGAGTACAGGATAGCAGTCCAGCCTTCACCATCATCATCATCATCATCACCACGTATCTGTGACCCCAAGTGATCCAGTCTCTCTCCTCGCGCTCTTGAGTTTGTGTTAATCATCTCATCTGGGCCCTCGCTGGTGCTGTAGGAGTGTGTGTGTGTGTGTGTGTGTGTGTGTGTTGATCTTGACTCTTCCACTGAGAAACACTATTTAGAAGCTGCTGTTTCTCACTCTGTGCCTCAGTTCACATCCTTGTATTTCACTGGTCACATGCATTTGAGTATATATGCTATTGGGACATACTATTTAAATTTTTAAAAAGCAGAAAACAAAATGGAAATAAATAAGGTGCCAGTAATGGTAATAAAAATACAAACTGAGAAAAAAATTGAATAAAATAAACAAAGTAGAAGACAAATCGTGTCATACAATTGCATCTTGATATTATAAACCTTGTCATGTACTGCTTGCCAATGCAAGAGACCGCTGAGACGCTTGGGTTTTTATTAGAGCATCTCTGTTTTCCCTGCACACTCTCTCTTTGTTCAGTCTCAGTGTTTTCATTGCTGTGATTCATGGCCGTTCAGTCCCTGTGCCATTATACTGAGACCAGAGAAAACCAGAGTACAGGATAGCAGTCCAGCCTTCACTATCATCATCATCATCATCACCACGTATCTGTGACCCCAAGTGATCCAGTCTCTCTCCTCGCGCTCTTGAGTTTGTGTTAATCATCTCATCTGGGCCCTCGCTGGTGCTGTAGGAGTGTGTGTGTGTGTGTGTGTGTTGATCTTGACTCTTCCACTGAGAAACACTATTTAGAAGCTGCTGTTTCTCACTCTGTGCCTCAGTTCACATCCTTGTATTTCACTGGTCACATGCATTTGAGTATATATGCTATTGGGACATACTATTTAAATTTTTAAAAAGCAGAAAACAAAATGGAAATAAATAAGGTGCCAGTAATGGTAATAAAAATACAAACTGAGAAAAAAATTGAATAAAATAAACAAAGTAGAAGACAAATCGTGTCATACAATTGCATCTTGATATTATAAACCTTGTCATGTACTGCTTGCCAATGCACTACATTGTTCATTATTTATCATTATTCCAATTTTAGTTTTATATGCCTTACATTCCTCACCTTTTATGTACAACTGAGGAATTCTATATAGAACAAACACAAACTTCTGTAAAATGGAACATTCCATTTGATCAATTTGCAAACATAATGGGAATGTTTTCGTAACTCACTGGGAACATTAGAAAAATGTTCTTTGAACATATTTTTATTAGCTGGGAAGTTCAAGTGGCAACGTCTTCTCAAAATTAGAACAAATGTTCTTCTAGTAATGTTAATAAAACTTTTGGTCAAAGTTATTTGGTCTAACATTCTCAAAACATTTATACATTGTTCATATACATTGCACAAAAAATGTATACATTGCTCATGGAATGTGTGTGATTTGGGATGCTTTAATCTTGCGTAGGATACAGGTTAGATTGTGTGCAAATTGGACTAATGTTGCTCATGTTGTCGGTGTCTGCAGGTCAGTTGCATGTTAGCGCTTCTGAGGAGGAGCACATTTTCAGCACATTTCAGCAAATGTGAACTGGCTGTCTTCATCTTCAGCATCGTGTCTTGCTTTTGTTTTGATTGTAAAGTGTGTTTGTGCATCTTTATTTACAAGAAATTACACATTTTCTAAGTGTCCCCATAATGTTTGTGTAATGTGTGAACATGTGGTGAGGTTTGGGGTGTGTGTGGTGCAGTTTGAGGTCAGTTTGCTGCACCCTTGTTTTGTCTGAACTTCACATTCTCCTGCAGTCTGTCGCCAATGAAAACAGCCGTTTGCTGGAACAGCAGTCTCTGAATTCCTGAACCGAACACTGAGACTGTTTTCATGCAGCACTGGACGCTGATGTTAAATGTCCTGAAAAACAACACATCTCATCTAGATGATTCATATGAAGCAGAGTGTGTGTGGATTCATCCTGGTGACAAAACTATGTGACAAATATAACAAAACTTTTAATTTGAGGTGCCCTCAAAGGTAAAATTGAAGTGTATGTATAGCCAAACTAAACAAAAATGAGAAATGCAGTCTTGGAAACCAGCTTAAATAAAATACGTTTTTTTCAATATAATATAATAAAATATATTTTATTTTATTTATATATTATTATTTCATTACAGTTAATGAGCTATATATATGGCTGATCTGTATGCCACAGAAAGCTGGTGCTGATGAATTTGGTGCCTTTGAGTTGTGATTATTTCCAGATGAAACACACACACACACACACATTCCAGTCCCGTCAAAGAGGGAGGAGAAATAAGTAGTATGTTGAAGGAAGAGGGACAACAGGAGGAGACAGATGGGGCCAGACTCTCTCTCTCTCTGTGTCTGTCTGTCTGTATATTTACCGCTGAGCGCGACGGTCACTCGGCCTGACTGAGAAGCAGCGAGAGAAGAGGAGAAACAGCATGACGGCCCTCTGGATTCTGTCTGTGTCTGCGCTGATGTGTCAGATGTCCATCACTGCGTCTCTGCACTGGAGGAAAGGTACGACAGGAGACACTGCTTACATCAGATCACTCACTTACAGAGCATGAGCACTTCAAATCAACACGCTTCTGCTTAAATGCTTGAAATTAGTTATGTGGACACATATAAAGTGCGCCAACAAAGTTGGGAAACATCTGAGGTCAAAATAAAAAATAAAACATTTTGTTACCAAAATTCATATTTCATTAGAACTGAATATGAGGTTTCCAGAATATGGAAGCCCATGCAGAATTTAAAAAAAGTAATTTCGACTTTTAAATCTCACAGTTCTGACCTTTTTCTTGCAATTTTGAGTTTATATCTCACAATTCTGACTTTATTTTTCATGAACTCAGAATTGATATCAATTTAAGTCAGAATTGTGAGATATAAACTTGCAATTTGCAAGGCAAAAATCAATTGCAAAAAAGTTGCAATTACCTTTTTATGTCTTTATGCATGGCAGAAAAAAATAGTGAGATTTAAATGGATAGTTCTTGTAACAAACAAAGTCCAAATTTTGAGACAAAATTTCAGAATTCAGAACAATATAGTCAGAAAAAAAAAATAAAATGCTTATTTACGGCTCAAGAAATATTTCTGATCATCGATGTTGAAAACAGTTGTCCTGCCCAATATTTTTGTGGAAACGATTCACAAAAATAGATGTCTTAACATTAACATGTTTTACAGTGACCTTTGATCGATTTAATGCATCCAGAATGAAAGCGTTAATCCTGCTGCACACAAACATGTGAAATATATTTCTGACTGTGTGTGTGCGGTTTATCTTTGAGGACACACACTGACGCTTTACTGAGGAAACTATAAAGCGTTTTCCTCATAAGCATGTTTTCGTGAAGTGACATAATTTCCATGGAAGTGCGGCGGTCACGAGGAGAAGGCTGGCGGCGGTAGGCTTTGGCTCGACTGTGTTTGTGGCGTTTTAAAGGTCAGTTTAGAGCAGGAGGATCAAGTTTGCGAAGGTGAGAGTCTGAGGACCCACCGACACACATCTGCGGCTGATCGGTGCAAACATGTGGAATGTGTGTGATGTTGGCGACATCCTGAGCGGATCAAACACATGACCAGCTCCCGTCAACTTCAGCTTGTTTTTGGTTCAAGCCTGTTGTTCCTGCGAGTTTCCATAGTTTAAAGTCTTCACTCAATAACTAGTTCATGTCACTTGCTAGTTGTTTGGATGACTAATAACCCATCCGTACTTAACTGATATCATCCTGCATTCTTCACAGTCAGAGATGCGTGTCTTTCGACTGCAGGCCTGTAATGCAGATGTTAAACGCAGCCGTCATGATGGAACGAGACCAATCCATCAGCCGCTGACATGCGCAGAAGAGACGCAGATGCGCAGTTGCTGAACACATGCAAGTATAGGTCTCTGCAGGAAAGTAATGGGAGTTACCAGATCGGGGTGTAAAAAAATCAAAAATACAGACAATTTTTATGTGTACTATCTACAAATCCCCCACAATGCAGAAAAAATTGCACAGCAATGAAGGGGTGAAACTCTAAAACATCTAGAGTGCAAAATCAACACACCAACTCACTCACGCGTGGACACACACTTGTACACACACACACCTATGAACTGGTGACTGTAACTCTGCAACTATGTAAAATAAACTCAATAATTCGACTACAATTCAGTAAAAAAAGTGGACAGCAAGGAAGGGGTTACACTCTAAAACAGAGTGTAAAACAGATACATCCACTCACACACACTTACTTACACACACTCCCAGACACACACATACAGAATTATTCATACTCAAATGAATTGGTATGGCTATAACCATACAGCCAAAATGAGTCAGAAGACTGAAATAAGACGTTAAAATCAAATCAGAACCAGAAGGATTAAGCTCTGATAAAGCATTCCTGTTACATTTTTATAGAATTGTAATGTTTTGTGTGACAAACTGCTTTCTGTGTTCAGGTTTGAATAAGGCAAAAACCTACACTTCAAATCAACATTTAAAACAACAAAAAATATAAACCTGGACAAAAAGTAGTCTTTGAGAATGCCTTAATATACATTTAAATCCACAACCTAATAAAAGTAAACAATTATGTATAAAAACAACTAGGGAATTCACAAGCCTCTCTATAGAGTCCTATACGGGATCTAGTGGTTACACTATGAAATTACAAGGTTTTTTTTTTTTTGCTCTCACCAGGAGGTGCTATTCTGCCTTCAAAAATTGGATTTTAATGGCCTAGTCCAGTGTTTCTCAACCCTGGTCCTGGGCACCCCCCAGCACTGCACACATACAAAATGTGCAGTGTTGAGGGGCGCCCAGGACCAGGGTTGGGAAACACTGGCCTAGTCTCTATTTTAATCTGAAATACTGCAGTAATTGAAAAATTAGAAAAACAAATGTTGCACGGTTTTCAATGGGAAAAAAATTATCATAATTATTGCATAAATATTCATTAGTACCATGAAATTCTCTCAAAATACAAAAGAAATATTATTGAACAAAAATATATTAGATTGATTTTACTGAAGAAAAAAAAGTTACATTTCAGGTGTCCGGTCACTTTTGACCGCAAAGACCATGAGTGTGACTCCCAAACAAGGAGCGCACAAGTAGGAACATTAGCCAAATGTTCTTAAAACAGAGTTTTGTTAACTAGGAAAGAATAAGTCATAATTGAAAGTTCACATTTGAATTTAAAGAATCACATTTGATGGTTTTTCATTGCAATAACTACATTTCTTCTTAGTTCTTAGTGTACATCAGGGTTTTATGTGACATTTTATGCTGCTAAAATAATGTTTATTGCATTATTTTAGTGTCGCTTGTTACCAGGATGCTGTTTTGTGTATGACATCATATTGCTTCTATATTTGCTTGTGTTGAAGTTTAATTCATCATGTATCTTTCTCTTTATCTCCTTAGTTTTAATGAGTTTGTCAGTATGTTATAAAGGTAAAAAACACAATTCATTAATTTGATATCGATGAAATATGGTCATTCTGTAAAACTTGAAGTGTTACTTGCTACCATATTTTTTGAGTGTGACTCCCAAACAAGGAGCGCACAAGTAGGAACATTAGCCAAATGTTCTTAAAACAGAGTTTTGTTAACTGGGAAAGAATAAGTCATAATTGAAAGTTCACATTTGAATTTAAAGAATCACATTTGATGGTTTTTCATTGCAATAACTACATTTCTTCTTAGTTCTTAGTGTACATCAGGGTTTTATGTGACATTTTATGCTGCTAAAATAATGTTTATTGCATTATTTTAGTGTCGCTTGTTACCAGGATGCTGTTTTGTGTATGACATCATATTGCTTCTATATTTGCTTGTGTTGAAGTTTAATTCATCATGTATCTTTCTCTTTATCTCCTTAGTTTTAATGAGTTTGTCAGTATGTTATAAAGGTAAAAAACACAATTCATTAATTTGATATCGATGAAATATGGTCATTCTGTAAAACTTGAAGTGTTACTTGCTACCATATTTTTTACAGTACAGTTCTGGCGACGACAGATGCTGTTTTTACCGTATAACTTTCATGGATTTGTTTCATTAAACAGACCCACTCCAACATAAACGACCCTCTCACATGCCTGCTTGTGTCTGAACATCACCAGTTGCTTTAGTCTGACAATCTGCGGGTTGAAGAAGTTCTTTTGAGGCGACTGCACTGCGGTAGAGAATCACTGTAGAGAATCTAAACCAGCAACACTTGTTGACTTGCTGTGAGAATTTCAGCTGAATCTCAGTGTGTGATCAGTCACATAACACATTACCCATGATCCTCTCTGTCTCTCAGCTCTGTTCCCATCAGCCTTCAGAGTGAAGCGAGGGACGCCAGCGCTGCTCAACCCCACGCTTCAGAAATCAGCGGAGGACGCCAGCCTTCTGTACGAGGTACGGCTCACGCTGGTGTGCAATATGCCGTGATATTTACCCATAACAAATTCAGTGTACTCTTTCTCCAAGACAGCAGTGAGATTAAATGGAGATTCTAAGGCAACATCGAACAGCATGTACTTTAGTCAAACTGATTATTCAGTAAGGATTTGATGTTTCAGTGAGACTTTTTACATTGGTTCTAAAAAAAAATTCTAGAGATCGGGGTTATTATAGTTATAACTGAAACTAAAACCATTTTTAAAAAATTGTTACTTGAAATAAAATAAACGTTAACTGTAATACAATAAAAAAAAATGTTTTTAAATTTTAGATTTCACCTAGTTATATTAAAGTAAAATAAATAAATACAAATAAAAAAACACTCGTTACTTGAATTAAATTATTGAAAACGTATTTTATTTCAGCTAGTTTCTTAGGCAAAATGTCTTTTTCATTTAGTTTAACTGGTGTATTAAAATAAAAATAGAAAAATAAAACAAAATTGACAAAGTCACACAGTGAAATTACTAAAAGCTTAAATCAAATGAACATGAATGCAGAAAATATGAAAATAAAATTAATTACAAATATTAACAAAAATTGTAATAGCATCTCAATGATACGAAAATATCACTGGTGCCAAAGAGACATGTTTTCATTTTAATTTAGTGTAACCTGATGTACTTAACTAAAACTAAAATAAAACTTAATGAAAACTATATAGACAAAAAATTAAACTAAATAAAAATGAATGAAAACTGTATAGACAAATATAAGAGAACGTTCCTCTTTTTCAATTTGGCAAACATTATGGGAATGCTACTTTTGAATGTTCTCTGAACGTTCCAAAACAAGTAGAAATGTTTAAAATATGAACATCCAACTAAAACATTTCAGGAAAAAAAAAACATTCCAAGAACAATGTATAAATAATGTTTTTGT
>NW_015505940.1:301852-303087 GCF_001515645.1 Sinocyclocheilus grahami
TTTTCAGCATCTCTGGTTGAATGAAGGAAGCGATCAATAGCTCAGCTAATACTAGCTCTTCATACACTTGAGTTTATTCGGTTATTGAGTTGTGCTGAGTTCTGCAATCTCCTGCGCTGTCAGATCCATCAGCTGAGAGATGCACGAGATCTCCGTTTAGATTCAATACAAAAAAACAAAAAAGACATATTAATATTCCAGCAGTGTGGCGCTGAACGAGTCTGCATGATATCAGACACAAACTAAAGCCTGTCGATCGGCCTCATCACTCGCTAAACACAGATTGAACGAGACATCAGACTGAACTCTCATCAGAGATCAGATATGAGGCTCTGCAGAATCCTTCATAACAGCTGCTTTATTGAGCTCTCAGTCTGCTGAACGTCACTGAATCAATCTGAGCCAATCAAGAGTTCATTTGTATTCTGGTGCTTCTTTTAAAAGATGCTAAATATTCAGTAATATGATCAGTTTAACTGCACTGACACTATTAGATGAGAACAAAACTAAATTGAGCTGGATAATGCCCAGCGAACAGGGATTGTTCTCAGAACTTTGGTTAATGTTCTGGCAAGTTTCCCTCAAAGTTATGAAGAAACGTTCTTCCTGTGGCATTAATTGAATGGTCGTCCAAAATATCTGGTTTTTAATGTTCTCAAAACATCAAAACAAAAACATTATTCATACATCATTCATGGAACATCTTTTCTGAAATGTTCAAAAGTTGCTACTTGATTCAGAACGTTCAGTGAACTTTCAATAGTAACATTCTCATAATGTTCCGAGAACATTCAGTAATATTCATGTAAATGTTAGCAAAACTTTATTTTTGGTTCGCTGGATTGCAATCGCATTCTGTAGAGCTGCTTTATAGCGAAATCAAATTGATTTCATAATAGACTAAGTTATTAAACTGAACTGAATCAACATTGAAATGTATAATGATGCTATTTTCTTTGAGATGCTGTAATTGAATTGCAACGTTAATAGGCTACTGTTATTTTCCCAGGTAACAAAATTTGTTGTAAGAACGTTTTGCTGATGTTCCCATTTAGCTATAAAAACATTCTTTTTTAAAGATCTCTGAACATTTTTTTGGTTGTGTGAATGTTAAGGAAACATTCCATTTGATCGTTTTGCTTTTGAATGTTCTCTGAATGTTCTGAAACAAGTAGAAACTTTTAAAAAATGTTAGATGTTAAATGGCCAACTGAAACGTTTCAGGAAAAAAAAAA
>NW_015505940.1:303097-303685 GCF_001515645.1 Sinocyclocheilus grahami
AAAAAAAAAACATTCCAAGAACAATGTATAAATAATGTTTTTGTGCTAATGTTTTGAGAACGGTATTAAAGACCAGATAACTTTGAATGAACGTCCTGTTAACGTTACTGGAAGAATGTTTGTTCATAAATTTGATCTATAATAATCTGTATTGTAAAAAGCGTTATATAGGCTAAAGAAATTAGGTGAATCTCTTGTTATTTACAGTGGTTTTGTTTCACAGGTGTTGTGGTCGGGAGGGTACATGGATGCAGCGGACGGGATGCTCCACATATCCGATCAGGAGCTGGCGTCCATGAGGAAGCTAGAGCTTCTGGAGGTCCTGTGTGAGGACGTGCTTCCCAGAAGCCTCTCGGAGATCCAGCGGCTCAGTGCTCAGCTGGAGCTGCGGCGTGGCTCGCTGCGCATGGACGACTTTGAGCGCACCGTCCTCACGATGGTGTTCACCGCTCAACAACTCCCACAAACCAGCCCCGGCCACCAGAGAGAGCTGTGGGTGAATGCACTCCTGCGACTCTATAAAGCCATTAAAGGAGACCTGCGGCCTGCAGATGACTGACAGACAGACAGACAGACAGACAGACAGAC
>NW_015505940.1:306245-306593 GCF_001515645.1 Sinocyclocheilus grahami
TTTTTTCGTTTTTCATATTAGATGTTTGATTCTCAGGTTTATGTCACTTTTATAAGAAGTTGTTTGAATAATGAATATGTACAACTGGATGTTTTTGAAATAAAAATTGTTTTTTATTTGTAATAGGGAAAATTCTGCGAAATAAATACAATAAAGGTGTATCTTTCGGGTGATTCATGATTATATAGATAGCTAGCAAGCTAGCTACCTAGATTAAACTAAATAGAAATCACACTAAACGAATCTCATAGCTTACATTGCCTAATATTATAAATAAATGCAATATACGTACATCGTTCTGGTGATTAATGATAGATAGATAGATAGATAGATAGATAGATAGATAGA
>NW_015505940.1:307894-320487 GCF_001515645.1 Sinocyclocheilus grahami
AGATAGATAGATAGATAGATAGATAGATAGATAGATAGATAGATAGATAGATAGATAGATAGATAGACACAGACAGATAGATAGATAGATAGATAGATAGATAGATAGATAGATAGATAGATAGATAGATAGTTTGATGGCTGGATGGATGGATAGATAGATAGATAGATTGATTGATAGATAGATAGATAGATAGTTTGATGGATGGATAGATAGATAGATAGATAGATAGATAGATAGATAGATAGATAGATAGTTTGATGGCTGGATGGATGGATAGATAGATAGATAGATTGATTGATAGATAGATAGATAGATAGTTTGATGGATGGATGGATGGATAGATAGATAGATAGATAGATAGATAGATAGATAGATAGATAGATAGATAGATAGATAGATAGATAGATAGATAGATAGATAGATAGATAGATTAAACGAAATAAAAATGACAATAAAAGGTTGTAAAAGTTTACACTGTCTGAAGGGTTACAGTAACGTGAAATAAACAAAGTTAACTTGCATACAAGCGGCGTTTATTAAACGGGTTTAAGCTAAACATTGGAGGTGTGTTATGTATTCATTTTAGGGGTATATTTACGTGTTATATGTATTTATCTAGGTTTGCGATTTTATCGGTTTTATCCTCACGTATTTTTGAGGCGAATAATATTTTTTGATCAGGCACGTTTGGGGACGCCGAATGCAGGGGTCCTAATATTGAAAACTATCAAGCGCCGTCATTTACAGATCAAACTTATGAATATTAACAGAAGCACATGAGGTAAGCCTGACATTTCATTCAAAACATAACCGTGTTCAAATGACTGACGGAAAATCTCTTTGTTTCTACCGTTTCCGTCTGTTTGCGGCTTAAACGTGTTGATATTTGACCTATGTGCGGCCTCAAACAGCTAACGGCTAATGCTAATTCAGTTAAAACATCAAATCGCTTCATAAAAATGATCGCATTTCTGATATATAAATATATATACAGTTTAAATTACACTGAGATGACAGTGACAGACAGTGTTTGTCTGGTTTATTTGGCCGGCTTTCGTTAATGCAGCCGTTGCTGATTTGTTTTTATTTGCTCGATGTGTTTGTCTCTTGTTTTGTTTGTTACTGAGAGTGTTTATTAGGTCAGAGCACGGCATACAGAGTAGGATACGTGTGTGAGTGTGTTTTGAGCCTGCGAACGGAACCGGAATGTGGCTGAATTTGAGCCTGCAGCTGCAGGTAGATCAGACATCAGAGTCTCGTGTTAATGAAGCACACACCTGAAGCTGATCACCTGAGCGGGACTGACAGGTGTGTTTCAGGAGCGGCACGTGCTGAGACCACCTGACCTGGACTACGCAGTATTTCTGCACTACATGTATGAAATAAACAAATCAAATAACCACGGCATGGCCAAAATGTGGGGTATACAACCAGAGCAGACTGAGATGATATATCCCATAATGCAGTAGTACAGTACAAGTACAGGTTATCCAGAGTGACTGACATTTATTGTTCTGTAATGTTTTGCAGTAGCAGTATGCCTGCTGAACGTAAGAAGTCCGTCAACATGGAGGAGAGAGAGATGGGCTCCTTCAGCAACAAGGACAGAGACGCAGACAGACAGGCCGCCGCATCCCGCGACAAGAGCAAAGACGAGACCAAGATGAGCGCGAAGAAGGACGGCGGCAAGACGGCGGAAGATAAGAAGAGACGGGCTGAGGAGGACAAGAGGAAGAGGGAGGAGAAGGAGCGGAAGAAGAAAGAGGAGGAGAAGCAGAGGGCAGAGGAGGAGCAGAAGAAGAAAGAGGAGGAGGAGAAGAGACAGCAGGAGGAGCAGGAGAAGAAGCTTCTGGAGGAGGAAGCCAAACGACAGAAAGAGGAAGAGGCTGCGCAGATCAAGTAAGAGGGCTGGACAATGTAGAACAAATTTCTCTGTATTTTTTCCAAAACACTTAAGGAACATTTAAGGTCATATTTATTTCAAATCAAATTTACATATTTACCAAAATTAAAATATGAAATATAAAATATGACTAAATATAAATATGAAAAATGTAAGCTTCCTACAGAAAGTTGTGATTGTTGCAACAAGAAACATAATTTTCAATACAGCATTCTGATTAAAGCTCCACGTTTTATATGTTGTTGTATTAAAAATTTTTTGTTTATATGTTTTTATGTGTTTTTTTAAAACCAGTCCAAATTGTTACTTGAAAAAATTTATTTGAACTAAAATAAAACCTTTAAAATGCAATTCATCTAGTTCCAGGAATAAAATAGGAAAATATAAAAATAAAAACAAATTTAATCAAAATGCGCGGTTTTGCTTTGCAGGGTTATTATAGTTCACTATAACTAAAGCCATAATAAACATTTTATTACTTGACATAAAATAAAGATTAACTGAAATAAAATAAAATATTTAAAAACTTCAAATTCATCTAGTTCCAAGAAAATTGCATTTTCATTTCATTTTCCTTGATGTACTAAAATAACAAAAACTACAAAATGAAATAAAAAATATTAAAGCTAAATGGACATATTGATAAAAATGACAAAAACACACGAACAATTTTGAAACTTAAAAAAAAAATTCAAATAAAAGCAGAAAAAAATTCAAATGTATTTCAGTTATTAATAAAAATATAATAGCATCTCATTGCTACTAAAATGCTTTGTAATCACAGTTTGTTTTTCGTGTCTCATCAGGGAGAAAGAGGAGGCTGAACAGCTCCAGCAGGAGGCGTGGGAGCGTCACCACGGCAGAAAGGAGCTGCGCGTGAAGAACCAGCACGCGCCGGAGACGCGTCCCGAGGAGGCCTTCTTCAGCCGCCTGGACTCCAGCCTGAAGAAGAACACGGCGTTCGTCAAGAAGCTCCGCACGCTCACGGAGCAGCAGCGCGGCTCGCTGTCGCAGGACTTCGAATCGCTCAACCTCAGCAAGTACATCGGCGAAGCCGTGAGCTCCATGGTGGAGGCCAAGCTGAAGATCTCGGACGTGGGCTGCGCCGTGCATCTCTGCTCCCTCTTCCACCAGCGCTACACTGATTTCGCACCGCATCTCCTCGCCGCCTGGAAGAGACACTTCGAGGCCAGGAAGGAGGAGAAGTCGCCCAACGTGAGCAAACTGCGGACCGACCTGCGCTTCATCGCCGAGCTCACCATCGTGGGTCTGTTCACGGATAAAGAAGGGCTGTCGCTCATCTACGAGCAGCTGAAGAACATCATCGGCGCCGACCGAGAGACGCATACTCACGTTTCCGTCATCATCAGCTTCTGCAAGCACTGCGGAGACGATATCGCCGGGCTGGTGCCGAGGAAGGTCAAGAACGCGGTGGAGAAGTTCGGCTCGTCCTTCCCTCCCTGTCAGATCATTAATGCGGAGAAACAGCAGCCTTTCCAGAACCTGCTGAGAGAATATTTCACGTCTCTCACCAAACACCTGAAGAAAGACCACCGAGAGCTGCAGAACATCGAGAGACAGAACAGGTCAGTCTGTATATAGACCCTTTTCACATTTCAAGGTTCGCAGAAGCAGAAGTCTTCCATTTACACAATGTTAATAACTGTGGAAATGTGTCTGTAAAAAGGGTCTGTTAGGGGTGGGAGTTGTTTGCAGTCTCACGATTCGATTTGATTTGATTATTGACGCCACAGAACTACCTTCTAGAGGCCATAATTTCTGGAAGTTTTTGTTCTGCATCTTTCATAGCGTTTAATGTGAGTCTCTAAGCATGTGTGCATATTCTTTTATGTCAATTTCATATATTTAATTAATGAATTCAGTAGAATAATATGACACAATCTGACTGTAAAATATATAAAAAAGTAATTTAAAAAAAAACGTATTTCAGCTAGTTGACAAGGCAGCATTTCTCATTTTGTTTAGATTATATACGAAAATAACTAAAAATTAAATAAAGAGTAAAAACATAGACATTTAAAAAAAAATAAAAATAAAATTGACAAAAACACCCAAGAAAGTTACTAAAACTTTAACTAAAATGAAAACAGAAAAATAAAAACTACTTCAAAATTTTTATGAGAAACTATAATAAAATAAAACTAATAAAAATGACCAAAACTTTCAAATTAAACTAACAGCAGAAAATATGAAAATAAAATCTAATAGAAAATATTTATAAAAGTATAATAAAATTAAACTAATAAAAATATTGAAAACACTCAACAAAATGATTAAAACTTTAACTAAAATGAAAACAGAAAATACAAATTATTCTCTATCTAATCCATTTACTTAAATCTTAATGAGTGAGTCATTGATTCGTTCAGTCCAGCTGATCCCTTCAGAAAGTCACTCCTCTTTTTGAGGAGTTATTCACTCAAGCGATTCATTCAAAAATGCAGATTCAGAAACAGTGCTGTGTGTTGCTCTGAGATGTGCTTCTGCTTCAGCTTTGGAATTATTTTCATTGATTGCATTTGAATAGTAATGATAATGTTTTGTGTCTCTGTGCAGGCGTATCCTGCACTCTAAAGGAGAGCTCAGCGAGGACAGACATAAGCAGTACGAGGAGTTCGCCACCTCCTATCAGAAGCTGCTGGCAAACACGCAAACGCTGGCCGATCTGCTGGACGAGAACATGCCTGAACTTCCTCTGGACAAAACCGTCCAGGAAGGTGCGACAGTCGGCACGACTTCATCTGTTGAGAGTTTGTCTTGGCATGCGCATGATTTGTTGTAGGGCTCAGCTGAAAAACGAAATTCAAATTTTGTACTTAAATATGATCAAAATTCGATTTATATTCGAATTTAAAAGGCATAATTTCAGTTAGGGTGAAGAAAAGCTTTTGGCTTCTCTTCTGAGGCCACAAGAGGGCGCATCGAGCAAAATATTACTAATGCACATTTATTCAAAGCATAAGATAACATGACTATTTGTGAAAAAGTGCATAATGTTTAAAATAATGTTTATAAACCAATTATAATTAATTAAGTTGCTTCATCAACTATAAACAAAACAGCATTATGTATCTATGCATAGTTTAATACAAAGGGCGGAAAGCCAATCACACAGAGTACATTTTTCATTTAAAAACATGAGATGCAGTGGGATGGGGGAAAAAAAACCCCGCCATAAAGTCTCGATATATGTTAAATTGCATGAATTTTACACGGCTTTCTAAACATTTTTGTGCGAGACGCGAGTGCAACAGTAATAGATGTCCGTCTAGAAAATGTGCAAAAAATGTTTTCTGTGTGAACGGCTTGGTTTCAGTTTTGATGTCAACAAGATCTCCTCTGCATTGATGTTCTCTTTTTCCGCTATATTTTTTTTTCATTTAAAAACATGAGATGCAGTGGGATGGGGGGAAAAAAACCCCGCCATAAAGTCTCGATATATGTTAAATTGCATGAATTTTACACGGCTTTCTAAACATTTTTGTGCGAGACGCGAGTGCAACAGTAATAGATGTCCGTCTAGAAAATGTGCAAAAAATGTTTTCTGTGTGAACGGCTTGGTTTCAGTTTTGATGTCAACAAGATCTCCTCTGCATTGATGTTCTCTTTTTCCGCAATATTTTTAATGAACAACGCAGCAGCGCCGCATCTAGTGGCTTCAACCGGACAGGCTAACAAAAACATTATAATGCAACGACTCTTTCATCGTCATCGCATCTCGTGCGCCACTGATGAGGCTTCCTGACGCACACCTAAAATTAGAATGCAACGTTTTTGCACGAATATTCGAA
Organism: Sinocyclocheilus grahami; assembly: GCF_001515645.1. Taxonomy (NCBI): domain Eukaryota; kingdom Metazoa; phylum Chordata; class Actinopteri; order Cypriniformes; family Cyprinidae; genus Sinocyclocheilus; species Sinocyclocheilus grahami. Next base: position 313,613 of record NW_015505940.1, read on the forward strand.
ATTAAATTTTTTTTTTGACAGCCCTGATTTGTTGTTGATTTGTGTGACAGAACACGGTCCTGGCATCGATATCTTTACGCCGGGGAAACCGGGAGAGTACGATCTGGACGGAGGGATCTGGGAGGACGAGGATGCGCGTAACTTCTACGAGAACATGGTGGATCTGAAGGCGTTTGTACCTGCTATCCTCTTCAAATCCTCTGCATTGATGTTCTCTTTTTCCGCAATATTTTTAATGAACAACGCAGCAGCGCCGCATCTAGTGGCTTCAACCGGACAGGCTAACAAAAACATTATAATGCAACGACTCTTTCATCGTCATCGCATCTCGTGCGCCACTGATGAGGCTTCCTGACGCACACCTAAAATTAGAATGCAACGTTTTTGCACGAATATTCGAAATTAAATTTTTTTTTTGACAGCCCTGATTTGTTGTTGATTTGTGTGACAGAACACGGTCCTGGCATCGATATCTTTACGCCGGGGAAACCGGGAGAGTACGATCTGGACGGAGGGATCTGGGAGGACGAGGACGCGCGTAACTTCTACGAGAACATGGTGGATCTGAAGGCGTTTGTACCTGCTATCCTCTTCAAGGACAACGAGAAGAGCAGCCAGACCAGCAAAGGTACTGAATGCTTTCACTAATACTTATATACTGTCATAGTATTTATTCATATTTAGAATTAGCCTACATTTGTCCTTTTTAGTAATTGTTAGTAATTTCCTTTTTAATAGTTTGGGGTTACTATTTAGCCTTTATTTAATTTCAGTTGTAGTAATGTTAGTACCAGTGTTGTTTTAGTATCATTGAGTTATAGATTATAGTTTTTATTAATATTATAAATCAGTTTTTATTCGTACATTTTCTGTTTTACATTTACATTTTAATTTTAGTTAGTAATTTTCACAAATTTTATTTTTTTATATTTTGAATTTTAGAGTTTATTTTTACATTTTCTGTTTTTATTTTCATTCTAGTAAAATCTAGTATTTTGTTGGGTGGTTTCGTCATTTTTAGTAGTTTGTTTATATAGTTTTTTTTAAGTAAGTGAAGCATTATGTGCTCTTTGTTGTTTGTGTGCAGAAGCACGAGAGGGAAACAGCACTGAGGAGTTGGAGATGGAGTTGGAAGCGCTGGACATCACTGATGAGCCGATAGATCTGGACGCAGCCGACGAGACTGAAAGTGAAGAACTGGCCAAAAAGTTACTGGATGAGCAAGGTAAACTTGCTTCCTCAATGAAACACACTGATCAATGCACCTCCAAAACCTCCAGAGAGCACTGAAGGGGAAGTGCAGGATCTTTCCAGCAGCCCGACTTTATCTGTATTTAGCTTTTTTTCCTCCTGTAATTTTTTATATGTGCAGATTCATTATCATAAGTCAGTGTTTGAATTGTCATATCATTTGTTTGTGTGTGTGTGTGTGTGTACAGAGCAGGAGGATGAGGAGGCCAGCACCGGCTCTCATCTCAAACTCATCGTGGATGCTTTCATCCAGCAGCTCCCAAACTGCATCAACAGAGACCTGATTGACAAGGTAACGAGTTAAAACACACAGACACACACAGGTTTGTTTTTGTGAATTGTGGGGACTCTCCATAGGCGTAATGGTTTTTATACTGTACACACTGTATGTTCTGTTGCCCTACACCAACCCTACCCCTAAACCTACCCCTCACAGGAAACTTTGTGCATTTTTACTTTCTCAAAAAAACTCACTCTGTATGATTTATAAGCATTTTGAAATATGGGGACATGGGGCAATGTCCTCATAAATCACCTTCTCCTTGTAATACCTTCATACCCATTTCATTAACAAATTTGTGTCCTCATATGTCACAAAAATGCACACACACTTCAAAATAAAACTTCTTCAAATTTAATTTTTATTCTAATTTTTTCATTGAATACTTTTATTTTATTTCATGTTTAGATTTTAAGTTTTTATTTTTGTATGTTTTTAAAGCTTTACATTAAATACTTTTATTTTGTTAGTTTTTTTCAGATTTCATTTTAGTTGTAATACTTTTATTGTGTTTTTATCATTTTATTAGGTTATTAATATTTCTATTTATCTTTATTTTTTTCAGTTCTATTATTAAGTTTAGGATTTTCATTGAACACATATTTTTTGTTAATGTTTTCATTTTATTTTAGTCATTTTGTTATGCTTTTATCATTATGATTGTTGAAAATACTTTTTAAAAGGTATATTCAATTAAATAAATTTATATTTTTATATTATTTCAGCTTTATTTCAATTACCTAAAACCTTTTTTTTTTTTTTTATCACATTGGGTTGATGGGTTGTAATGCCTGTTTTGTGTTCAAACGTGTTCCTGTGTGTTTTCAGGCTGCTATGGACTTCTGTATGAACATGAACACCAAGTCCAATCGCAGGAAGTTGGTTCGAGCTCTTTTCACGGTGCCCAGACAGAGGTGTGTGTGTGTGTGTGTGTGTGTTTACAGCATCTGTAGATGTGAACACTAGATGGAGCCAGGGCTCTTGAGTTTTCAGTCATTTGATCTCATCAGGTGTTCATTCAGATGGGTTAAATGGCTGTGCATTAATAATTTTACATCTGTGTGTGTCAGACTGGATCTGTTGCCGTTCTACGCTCGTCTGGTGGCCACTCTGCACCCGTGTATGTCTGACGTGGCTGAAGACCTCTGCTCAATGCTCAAAGGAGATTTCAGATTTCATGTGAGTGTGTTTCTCATTAGCTAAAGGCTATCAAATGAGGTATTTTAGTACCAAAACAAACTATTTTAGAATCAGGATGCCCTAAAATGCTGTCTGGGTCTGCAAGTCACCAGAAACCAGTTTCACACAAATAACACATGAAAGTGACTGGATCTGTTGCCGTTCTACGCTCGTCTGGTGGCCACTCTGCACCCGTGTATGTCTGACGTGGCTGAAGACCTCTGCTCAATGCTCAAAGGAGATTTCAGATTTCATGTGAGTGTGTTTCTCATTAGCTAAAGGCTATCAAATGAGGTATTTAGTACCAAAACAAACTATTTTAGAATCAGGATGCCCTAAAATGCTGTCTGGGTCTGCAAGTCACCAGAAAACAGTTTCACACAAATAACACATGAAAGTGAGTGTGTGTGTGTGTGTGTGTGTGTGTGTGTGTGTGTTTCTTACATAACAGATTAAAAAATGATATATGTATTTCTTATTTTAACTTGAAATACTGAAATAGCTAAAAAAAAATTCTATAGACATAAAAAATAAAAATAATAATAAAAATGACTTAAAAGAAATTAAAATAAAGATGCAAACAGAAAATATTCAAATGAAAATATATTCAAAATATTAACAAATATTATAGTATCTCAATGATACTAAAATTACATTGGAATGAACTGATAAAAATAAATATGTTTAACTTGAAGTACTAAAATAACAAACTAAAACTGAATAAAAACACAACAAAATTACTAAAACTTTAACTAAAATTTAAATTGTAACAAAATATAAAAATACCCTAAATATTAATAAAAACTATAATAGTGTCTCAATGATGCTAAAATTACGCTGGAACTAACTGATACATAAAATCATTTTAAATTGAAGTGCTAAAAGTACTAGGACTAAAACTGAAATAAAAAGATATTAAACCTATTTTAAAAAAACTAATAAAATGAAAAATATACATCAAATGAATGCAACTGTTTTTACTAAAAATTTTAATGAACTGAAAATATAAAAAACTTTATATTATAAATTTGTAATGTAATAATAGCATATTAGTAATACTAAAATAACACAGGTTCAGTAGCATTTTAGCTTTGCTGTGATATTAAAGTTCATGTGCTGATAACATTGACTGCTGAAACTTTTGTGTCATCATATCCTCAATACAGACATTTATTCCAGCATCTCTAACGCTCTGTGTGTGTGTGTGTGTGTGTGTGTGTGTGTGTGTGTGTGTGTTTGTGCAGATGCTGCTGTCTGATTTCTCTCACCATCATATCGAGATGGCCTGCACACTGCTGGAGACGTGTGGACGCTTTCTCTTCCGCTCACCGGAATCTCACCTGCGCACGAGCGTCTTACTGGTCCGTCTTCACACAAACAGACACACAAGCATGCAAACCTGCAGCCGCCCTCTTCATGCTGTTGATCATGTGTGTGTTCACAGGAGCAAATGATGCGTAAGAAACAGGCTCAGCATCTGGATGTGCGTTACGTGACGATGGTGGAGAACGCCTATTACTACTGCAACCCTCCGCCGATGGAGAAGACGGTGCGCAGGAAGAGGCCGCCGCTGCAGGAGTACATCCGCAAACTCCTCTACAAAGACCTGTCCAAGGTCACCACTGAGAAGGTGCGTCACCTATGCGGTGGACGCAGGGGTACCGCATTTATTTTGTGGCCCACATCATGCTAAATATGAACATATTCATATTTCATACACATATTCATTTGTGGCCAAAAGAAGCGTGAACATTAGGCAGTGTGATTGTAATTTTGCGTCAATTTTGTCACTCCTGACATTTAGCAGTGTGTATGTGGTCATTGTCCTATTAGTAGCTTGAAAATAAAACTTAAAGTTATTAAAATTGTGAATGAGTTATATACAGAAAGCAACTTTTATAATCACTGAAGCTGTCAAACACTTCAGTTCAGCGCTGTATAAATACAGTATATGTATATATGTATGTAATGTTTTTTAGAAAATACATAAATATACAATTATATTAATAATATATAAAATTATTATATTTTGTAAAGTTATAGTACTGGTCTACATATTATATAAACAATATTTAAAATACAAAAATACTGCAATAACTAATATATTATGAACAATTATTGTTCATATAAATACTTTAAAAACACATTAAAAACATGAATATATTATAAAAAATATCTTAAAATGTACATTTTATTATATATTATTATAAAAGTATATATTGTTTAATAATTGTGTGTGTGTGTAGTAAAGTATAAATACAATGAAAAATTATAATATATAACATAACAATATATATATATATATTTATTTATTTATTTATTATTATTTATTTATTGATAAAATGCACATCATTTAAATTAATTAATGTTTGTATTATATTTATTTTAGGCTGTTCCCAATCTACAAAGACACAAAAAAACAAGCAGAATGCTGGAGGAGTGCATTGAGCTTTTACTTGTGTGTAAAATCAGTTTTGTTGTCTGTAGGTGTTGAGGCAGATGAGGAAGCTGTCCTGGCACGACCCTGATGTGAAGAGTTACCTGATCTGCTGTATGATCAACATCTGGAACGTCAAGTACAACAGCATCCACTGCGTGGCCAATCTGCTGGCAGGACTGGTGGCGTATCAGGAGGACGTGGGCATTCATGTGGTGGACGGCCTGCTGGAAGACATCCGCCTCGGCATGGAGGTGTGTGTGAGTGAGTGTGAGTGAGTGTGAGTGAGTGTGAGTGAGTGTGTAAACATATTAAAGTTATATATTATAATTATTATATTATAATACTAGATTGTATAAACGTGTTTTTGTAAAAAATTTCATATTTTAAAAAATAATACCGTGACCGCGAATTACTTTTCTTCAATCTGAATTATTTATTTTTTTCAATAGATTGTTTTTTTTTTTAAATCAATCATTTACATTCACATTCCTATGAAGCAATGTCTGTATCATAACTTGCCTCCCAAAAATAATTATATTATATAATTATATTTGCATAATGAAATTGAAGCCTATTTTTAGGTACATGTAATAATTTGTTTTGCATTGTGGCATTATTATTATGGCAATTAAACACATTAAGTAAATGCATTAACTCTTAATCACACAAATCTATCACTGTTAATCATATATGATTTGGTGCTCAAATATGATTATTATTGGTGCTCAGTTATTAACAATGGTTCTTATTATCAATGTTAAGGTTTTTGCTGCTTCATATTTTTGTGGAAACCGTGATATATTTTATTTTTCAGGATTCTTTGATAAATGTAAAGTTCAAAAGAAGAGCACTTATTTGACATAATGTTTTTGCAACATTATAAATGTCTTTTGATCAATTCAATGCGTCCTTGATGAATGAAAATATTAATTTCTCTTTTTTTAACTTAATTTTTGAATGGTAGTGAATTATGGTTTCCACAAAAATACTGGGTTGCACAACTGTTTTCAACATTGATAATAATCAGAAATGTTTCTTGAGCAGCAAATCAGAATATTAGAATGATTTCTGAAGATCATGTGACACTGAAGACTGGAGAAATTATGCTGAAAATTCAACTTTGATCACAGAAATAAATTACAGTTTAACATATGTTCACATAGAAAACAGTTGTTTTAAGTAGTAATAATATTTCACAAATTTGACTGTTTTTACTGTAATTTTGATCAAATAAATGCAACCTTAAAGAGCAGAAGAGACTTTTCATAAACATGAAAAAACTCTAATTATTCCAGGCTACAGATATGATGTTCTGAAACGCTGTCTATTTGCATATGTTTTAGAGGTACGTCTGGTGGAAGAAGAGTCTGGATGTGTGGACTAAAGATCAGCCGTTCCCCATCGACATCGAGTACATGATCACAGACACGCTGGAGCTGCTGCGGCCCAAAATGAAGCTGTGCTCGTCTCTGGATGAGGCCTGTGCTCAAGTCACACAGCTGGAGAGAGAGTTCCTCGTCAAACTGGGTAAAACACTCGTCTGATACTGTGTGTGTGTGTGTGTGTGTGCCTGTTTGTGTGTGTGTGTGTGTGTGTGTGTGTGTGTGTCTGTCTGTCTGTCTGTGTGTGTGTGTGTGTGCGTGAGCGTGAGTGCGTGTGTGTGTCTGTCTGTCTGTGTGTGTGTGTGTCTGTTTGTGTGTGTCTGTGTGTGTGTGTGTGTGTGTG
>NW_015505940.1:320804-323304 GCF_001515645.1 Sinocyclocheilus grahami
TGTGTGTGTGTGTGTGTGTGTGTATGTGCAGTTGTTCTTCTAGTTGTTCCACTCATGTTTCTGCTCTCCCCGTCGAGCAGCATTCCTCACACAGACACTGGTTTGTTTCAGGCGTTTGGTCATTGACGCTTCACACCTGACATGTGCTGAGAGAAAGACACATTCCTGCGGCGAGTGTAAGAGTATCAGTATTAAAGCAGCTCAGACCCAGAATAGCTCTTCAGGAATGCTGTCGTGTGTGTGTGTGTGTGTTTGTGTGTGTGTCATCCGTCAGGTTTTAAACCACAGTCATTCTGTAGTGCTTGTTTATTTTTATCCCTTGTGGTCTGGTTTGGTCAGTAGCAGCATTCCTGTGTGTGTGTCCAGGCCTGGAGAAAGACGGCCGCTCCTCCAGCGCCATGGGCGAGAACGAGCCTCTGGATGAGGAGGACGATGATGACGAAGACGAGAGAGGTGCGGAGACCGAGGAGCAGTCTGGAAACGAGAGCGAGATGAATGAACCCGAGGAGGAGGTGACTGTTCTCAGACGTGTGATTGACAGCTGTAAACCCCGCCTCCTCTCTCATGCGTTATAGTTTACTCTTACATATAGTTTAATGATGATGCACAGAGATGGAGAAAAACACACCAGCATGAGTCACTACAAAATCTAAATTAAATTCATTTGCAAATAATAATAAAAAACACTTGAATTTTATTGATTTATTTATTCATACACACATTATACATATACATATATATATATATATATACCTGTATATATGCGTGTGTGTGTTATAAAAAATAAAAACATTTATATATAAAATTATCAATTTAAATTCAATTCTATGCATGAAATTATATATAAATATATTTTATATATAATAAAAGTTTTATATATCAAATTTATATATATAATATAAATTTTTCCTTTAAAATACAAACACATTTATTTATAATAAATTTTAATTAAAAAAACTTTTACCAAGTGCCAAAAGGTACAAATTACTTTACTTTGATAAAACCACTTTTGTTCATTTATAAATAAAAATACACACACAAATATAAACATAAAAAATTGCTATTCAGCTATATATATTCATTTTGTAAAAATAAAAACATTTATATATAAAATTATCAATTTAAATTCAATTCTATGCATGAAATTATATATAAATATATTTTATATATAATAAAAGTTTTATATATCAAATTTATATATATAATATACGTTTTTCCTTTAAAATACAAACACATTTATTTATAATAAATTTAAATTAAAAAAACTTTTACCAAGTGCCAAAAGGTACAAATTACTTTACTTTGATAAAACCACTTTTGTTCATTTATAAATAAAAATACACACACAAATATAAACATAAAAAGTGTGTGTGTGTCTATATATATTCATTTTGTATATATATATTCATTTATTTTTTTCAAATTCCAATTAATGTTATACCTTTTAAATAAATTTAATATTAAATTAAATGTAAAAATACTTAAGAGCACTTATGTTCATTTATAAATAATAACATTTTATACACATATTTTAAACATAGAACTTAGCCATTCAGGTTTTTTTCTGTTATCTTATGATAAATGCGCTTGATGGAGTGTTTAGAGACCAGATGGATTTAACATTTATGCATAAACCATGTGTTTTGTCGCACACTTGTTCAGGAGGGCTCAGAAAATGAGGAAGAGGAGCGTGAGGAGGAAGAGGAGAACACAGACTATCTGACTGACTCCAACAAAGAGAACGAGACGGATGAAGAGAATAACGTGAGTGTGAGGTCGTGCTGAGGCGGGTGTTGGGCGCTTTCTCTGAGCTCTGAGTTAACGCTGATGTTTGTGTCGGTCAGGAGGTCACTCTCCGCAGCGGAGGACTCAAACATGTGGAGTGTGCCGAGGATGAGGACTTCATCCAGGCGCTGGACAAAATGATGCTGGAAAACCTGCAGGTGCACGAACACTCTCCAAACCATTGTGCTTTAGCTCCTGTACATCCAAGATGTACCCTCTTTACTTTCTCAATCTTAAAATGTGTAGTTTTGTGGCTTTTAGTCCACGAATGGATACTGTTAAAGTCACATATGTGCTAGTGTAGTGCTGGAAGTATGCTTTTTTAAATTATTTTTTTAAAAACTACACCAAGAAAGTAGTCAGTAGCACTTGAGTGCTCTATTCCAAGTCATATGTGACCCTGGAGCACAAAACCACAAAAGTCATAAGGGTCAATTTATCGAAATTAAGATTTATACATCATCTGAAAGCTGAATAAATAATCTTTCCATTGATGTATGGTTTGTTAGGATAGAACAATATTTGAAAATCTGGAATCTGAGGGTGCAAAAAAATCAAAATATTGAGAAAATCATCTTTAAAGTTGTCCAAATGAAGTTCTTAGCAATGCATATTACTAATCAAAAATGAAGTTTTGATATATTTACGGTAGGAAACTTACAAAATATCTTCATGGAACATGATCTTTACTTAATATCCTAATGATTTTTGGCAT
>NW_015505940.1:328304-336227 GCF_001515645.1 Sinocyclocheilus grahami
TTATTTAAAAATATAAAAATTGTACTTGCAAGTTTGATCTATAAAAACAATAAAATTAGTAAATAAAAAAATTGTGCAACCTAGATAGGCAACTCACTGACCCCTGACATTTGACCCTGTGCACTGCAGGAGACGCTGATGACGTCAGACCGAGCAAACGACGAGTCAAAGACAGCCAGAGAGACCGAGAGAGATGGACAGCGGTGCTGCGCTGGGACCGAGACACACCCACCTGACTGCAGCGTCACCACGGCAACCAGAGACGAGCCGCATCAGCTGGTGGACACGGATGGAAACACACACACACACACATATGCGAGACTGAAATGTCTCTGCATTGACACACACACAATGCGGAGGTGGTTTTATTGTGTCAGGTACAGTTTGATGGTTCGATAGCGAGCGAACCGAGACTCTTAACGGAGGAAAACTCAAGTGTTTTTGTTCTTCAGACAAACTTTGGGACGTGTTCTTGTTCTTTCTCCTGCTGTTTATTCTCTTTAACCTCAGCCGGTCCGCAGCGATCGTTCCTGAGCGAGACGTGCATGGGCTGAACGCAGCTGTTAACCTGTTCGCTGTTGCAGTAAAGTGACTTCCTGTGACCGTGAGAATGTCTCTCTTTGTGTCTGTGCTCTCAAACACACTCACCAGCTTGTTTTACAGCCGTCGTGAGTCGCTGAACTCGCTGAACTCGCTAACTAGTGCAGCTGATCAGAATGCAGTCGAACCGGACGCAAACACACGCCTGTGGGTGGAACAGGTAAGATCTAACCGAGGTTTCTGGCGATACGCTTGAGCCGGACACCAGGAAACGGGAACGTCTGTTTCAAGCATCTTTAAAGTCACAAATTTGATGAAGAACAACTTAAATCGCCAACGGAGGATGTTTTAGTACTAGATTTGCAGCTCATTCTGTCCAGACACATGTAAAAAAACTAAAAAATAATGTCAAAATAAAATAGTAAAAATCAAACTTAAAAGAAGGAAAAAAACAGTAAAAAAACTAAAAAATAATGTCAAAATAAAATAGTAAAAATCAAACTTAAAAGAAGGGGAAAAAACTGTAAAAATACAAAAAAATAATGTCAAAATAAAACAGTAAAAATCAAACTTAAAAGAAAAAAAAAACAGTAAAAATCCTAAAAATAAACTAAAAATCAAACTTGAAAAGAAAGGGAAAAAACAGTAAAAATCCTAAAAATAAAGTCAAAATAAAAAAAATCCTAAAAATAAAGTCAAAATAAAACAGTAAAAATCTAACTTAAAAGGGGAAAAAACAGTAAAAATCCTAAAAATAAAGTACAAATCAAACTTAAAAAGAAAGAAAAAAACAGTAAAAGTCCTAAAAATAAAACAGTCAAGATAAAAAAAACTAAAGTAAAAATAAAAAAAGTCAATTAAGTTAATTAGTTAATTGGTTTTTGAAATTTGCTTTTTGTATTATTAAATGTAGCAAAAATATAGGAATTAGAAGCATAACATGTCAGTCACATGACAATTAAGACTCAAGTGATTGGCTCAGTTCTGGAACCATGTGCCCATTAAGCAAAGATGGCTGCAACCAGGCTGTGTGCTTCCAAAGACAACTTAAGCAACTACGTTTAAAATGAAGGAATAGTGTTTAGATATGCTTGGGTTCTTTAAAGATTTGATTGTTTTGATCTATAACTTCTAAACAGACAAAAAAACAACTGACACCTAACAAGATGTGTGAGTGTTAGTTGTGACTTTTTCTCCAAACTTGCATCTGAAACTCAATCAAGAAGTCTCGCTGCTGTCCAACAGATGATCATAAATCCTGCTCTGACCTTCTGAACTTCTGGAAATCTTAAGGTAATGCCAATATTGTTTGTGCATAAATATACAGTATATATATATGATTGGTTGAAATCAGTGCTGGATAGTAACTGATCATCTTTAAATCCGTATTAAAGATTAAATGCTTTATATTGTTTTAAAATACTCTTAATTAGACTACAGTTACTTTAGTATAGATTAAATATTCACAAAATGGCAGTAAACTACTCACAATGTATTAATTCTCCCTAATAATCCACTATTTACAGACATCATTTCACTTTTAAGAAGCATTTTCTCAATATTGCATATCTAATCACCTGATGAAAATAATATTATTTAAATGATCACTCAGTGAGTCATTTAACCCTTTTAATGCTTTTTTTTTGTCAGCTGAAACGCTTTGACGTAATATATTTTTAATATATTAATATAAGTCTCCCTGAGATTTTAGGTAGATAATTAGGAATTAAATCAATAAGTAACACATTTGCATGTTCACGGTTCTCTGATGTTGGTTAATGGTCACAAGTGTTTTTATTTTAAAACTATTAACATTAAGATTTAATACATTTTTCATGAACTTACAAACTTGCTACAGTTCCTTCACAAACCTAAATTTTGGAAAGACTAATGTAGTGTTTATCTGTGTACAATTTATGTAATGAGATGTATTCTATTTTACTTTTCTATTTGTGTTTTTATATCAAAATGTTATAAAATTATTCTATATAAAAAGTTAGGTCATCTAGAAATCTAAAAGTAATCAAAGAGTAGTCCGATTACGTTACATAAAATAATATGATTACTAACTACAATTTTTGCCATGTAACTTAGTAGCAAACTACAACTTTAAGTAATCTACCCAGCACTGGTTAAATGATAGCTTATCAGTTGTTTCTATACTAGAGTCTACACATTATTAGTTAGGGTTAGTGAACATTTGTGGCCCTGCAGCACAAAAGCAGTCTTAAGTAGCATGAGTATATTTGTAGCAATAGCCAAAAATACATTGTATGGGTCAAAACTATAGATTTTTCTTTTATGCCAAAAATCATTAGGATATTAAGTAAAGATCATGTTCCATGAAGATATTTTGTGAATTTCCGACCGTAACTATATCAAAACTGAATTTTTGATTAGTAATATGCATTGCTAAGAACTTCATTTGTTCAACTTTAAAGATGATTTTCTCAATATTTTGATTTTTTTGCACCCTCAGATTCCAGATTTTCAAATAGTTGTATCTCAGCCAAATATTGTCCTATCCTAACAAACCATACGTCAATGAAAGCTTATTTATTCAGCTTTCAGATGATGTATAAATCTCAATTTCACAAAATTGACCCTTAAGGCTGGTTTTGTGGTCCAGGGTCACATTTAAGACGTGTTCCTCAGCAGTCCTAGTTTGCGTAGTGCATCACGTCTGGCCTCATCTGTGGCTCCTCTGCCAGAAAACTGCACCGTTACTCCCTGAGTGCGGAAGGAAGGCTTTGGCAGAGATTTGCGGCGTAACTCCGGGGACAGCGGAGCGGGGCGCGACCTGGCAGGACTCAGCAGACTTTGGTGCCGCGATGGTTTTGAAGCCGGAGCGGGCGGCTGCTTCACGGGTGCTTCGGGGTGCAACGCTTTTCTCTTGGGTAAGTCTTCATTTGAAGTCCTGTTTGAGCTGGTGTTTTCCTCTTTTACTGGGGTGATGGTCTTGGTTTGGGTGCGATGGTTTGGCTGGGATGGAGTCATTACTCGCGATCTGCCGCCGAAGTTGTTGATCTGAATCTCCGAAGACTCTGTTTTGGGCAATGAAGATGAGACGCACTCGCTCCTGAAGGATGTTGTTGGGTTTAATGTGATGCTCTTACCGCCATAGCTGTTAAAATCACTGTGCGTGACTTCGGCACTTGTCAAAGTTGGTGCAGGGCTAGATTTGGTTTGGCGGTGGTCTGTAGTGTCTATCGTGCGGACGTCGCCGCTAGCGTTAGCTGGATTGGTAGTGTTGAACGTGGTGCCGGTCTTGGCGCTTTCCAAATCCCTCGGAGATGAATGCATGACGGATTGCCTCTGAGTGAGTCCGACTTTCGAAAGCGCCTCCATCCTATTGGATCCTAGCCGGACATGTAAAAAAACACAGAGTTTTAGTTCAATTCAATTACACATTATTGTTGGAATTTCTTCCATAATTTGTTTTGCATCTCAAAGCGTGTCCCACATCAGTTCACATCAATACACTTACACCAATTTAAACAAACAAACAGTAAACACACCTTAATGCAAAAACCAACAATACAAAAATATATACACACACCACCAGAATGCATTAATATAGTAGTTCTTTCTATTTTACTGAACCCAGAGGCCTACTTTAATTTTACAGACTGATAAACAAAAGATTTACGTGTTCTGTTCAATCTGGTATATGCAACTCTAAGCCCTCTGATATTCCTCATAGACAGACATAATTTTTTCTGACAGGTTCAGCATTTTTTTTTATTTGTATACAGATCTTGAAAACTTGGCTCTAAGCACTTGGCCCACAATTTTAGAACAAATAGAACAGAACAAATAGTGCAGTTTTACTTATTTAATTATATTGATTTAATTATAAATTATTTAATTTATAGGTAGAAATTAAATCTGGTTTTAAAGTATTTCACTTGAATATTATAAATATTAATATTTAATGGATTTAATGTGATGCTCTTACCGCCATAGCTGTTAAAATCACTGTGTGTGACTTCGGCACTCGTCAAAGTTGGTGCAGGGCTAGATTTGGTTTGGCGGTGGTCTGTAGTGTCTATCGTGCTAGCGTTGGCTGGATTGGGAATGTTGAACGTGGTGCCGGTCTTGACGTTTTCCGAATGCATGACGGATTGTGCTCGCCTCTGAGCGAGTCCGAGCTTCGAAAGCGCCTCCATCCTAGACTTGTCTGGCGTCGGATCTCGAAACGAAATGCTCCGCATGGGAAGGTTGCGCACGCAGGCCGGTTCTCCGCCATCCAAAGGGTGCGCCGGGCCAGAGAGGTTGGCGAGCATCTGCGCCCGGCGCTCCTGAACGCTGACAGCCTCAGTGGCGATCGAGTGGGGAATGTGTTCACGGCTGCTCCGCAACATGCTGATGCTGTCGGGAACACGCGTGGGCTTGGCGTGAGTCGGAGGGCCGTGTTTGGCCGAGGGGTTCGGCGGCGACTCTAAACTGCATCTGCGCTGGAGCAACTGTGATGCAGATGTGCCGGTGGCGCCCTGGTGCTCGGCGATCTTGCTGGCGATTACAACCGGGGTGGGAACTGAACCTGCGGGCGGCTGGTGTCCAAATTCCTCTTGCGGCCCGTCTGGGACGTCCCGGTCACGTTTTGGCTTCAGTTCAAAATGGGTCTCTGGGGGTATAATCAGCTCTTGGAAATCTGACAAGGCAAACACATTTACAATTGCGTTAATGGACCGCTGATGGTGCAAAAACGTAATCGTGTAGTGACAACACAATGTATAAATGTGACCCTGGAGCACAAAAGCAGTCATAAGTAGCACAGGTATATTTGTAGCAACAGCCAACAATACATTGTATGCGTCAAAATCATCGTTTTTTCTTTTATGACAAAAATCATTAGGATATTAAGTAAAGATCGTGTTCCATGAAGATATTTTGTACATTTCCTACCGTGAATATCAACATTTTTTATTAGTAATATGCATTGCTAAGAACTTCATTTGAACAACTTTAAAGATGATTTTCTCAATATTTAGATTTTTTTGCACCCTCAGATTCCAGATTTTCAAATAGTTGTATCTCAGCCAAATATTGTCCTATCCTAACAAACCATACATCAATTTTTTTAAATTGACCCTTATGACTGGTTTTGTGGTTCAGGTTCACAACAATATGACATCTAAAGAAATTTCTTTTAAGAAATGTAATTTAAAGGTGTCAATTGCTTTACTGGCGAAAATATTGGGTCTCATTCACTATGTGTGAATATGCACAAATCTGTGTGTGTGTGAATTCAGCATATTTATGAAAACAAGTGTTTTCATAAATACTTTTTAATTATTTTACTTTTCATTAACTTTCATTAATATAAATATAAATACTGTATATTTCATCATCAGCTGAATGCAACAACCATGTAGAGAGATAACTAAAAAGTGCTGTCAAACAATTAATCGCATCCAAAATAAGTTTCACATAATATGCGTGTACTGTATATATTTATGTATATATAGACACACACATACAGCATATATTTTGAAAATATTTACATGTATTTATGTGTATACATTTATATTCATATAAATTATATGATATTTAATATATAAATGTAAAAATTTTCTTATGTATTTATATATACATATTAGAATGATTTGTGAAGGATCACGTGACACTTTATACTGGAGTAATGATGATGGAAATTCAGCTTTGCATCACAGAAATAAATTACATTTTAAAGGATATTAAAATTGAAACCATTATTTTATATTGTAATAACATTTTGCAAGATTACTGTTTTTTCCTGCATTTTTGATCAAATAAATGCAGCCTTGAGCATAAGAGACTTCTTTAAAAAACATTACAAGTCTTACTGACCCCAAACTTTTGAGCGGTAGTGTATGTATAACTGTCACAGTATGCAAATGATACACATACAATTCCCTGAAAACCTACTACATCTGCTAAACAACTTCATTTTGTGCATTTAGTCTATGGTAAAAACTGCCAAACGTGGAGATGCATGTTTTTCATTGGATTGTTTACATTTTTAAGATGACAACTGGGCCTCACCTGCTGAATACAGCATGCACTTGAAGTCATGTGACAGCAATGCTTTATTATAGAACTTTTATCGTTGCATAATGCATTTTGTTTTAAAAATAGAAGCACTATATGTGACCCTGGACCACAAAACCAGTCATAAGGGTCAATTTTTCGAAATTGAGATTTATAGACCATCTCAAATCTGAATAAATAAGTTTTCCATTGATGTATGGTTTGTTAGGATAGGACAATATTTGGCTGAGATACAACTATTTGAAAATCTGGAATCTGAGGGTGCAAAAAAATCTAAATATTGAGAAAATCATCTTTAAAGTTGTTCAAATGAAGTTTTAGCAATGCATATTACTAATCAAAGATTAAGTTTTGATATATTTACGGTAGGAAATTTACAAAATATCTTCATGGAACATGATCTTTACTTAATATCCTAATGATTTTTGGCATAAAAGAGAAACGTATAATTTTGACCCATACAATGTATTGTTGGCTATTGCTACAAATATCCCCCAGCGACTTAACACTGCTTTTGTGCTGCAGGGACACATATAGTGTGTGCTGTGGCTTTACTAACTTTTCAAAGCACAGCTTTTTGCATGTTTAGGATGAGGTTTTATGATGATTAAAAGCAGAATTGGAATGTTTTCTGTGGTTTATATTGAGTTGTTGTTTTTTTGGATACCTGGCATGACGGGCAGCGTGTCCCTCTGTGTGCTGGGATGGGCTGTAGGGTGCACCAGGTCAATGATGTCTTGATCTACAGGGCTGGGATGTCGAGCGTATGAGTCCGGACGCTCGCCTGCAGATATTCCCGTCCTCTCATCGTCCTCCTCCAGAGAGCCGATGGTCTCCTCAAAGAACAAAATACACTCCCGCTCCTCCAGACTGAGGAACTGCAGATCACCATCCTAGAGAGAGAGAGACAAGCGTCAAGTAATGCACACTATGTTTTTGAAAGAAGTCTCTTTTGCTCACCAAGGCTGCATTTACTTGATTGAAAATGCAGTAAAATTGTGAAATATTATTGTAATTTAAAATAGCTGTTTTCTATGCAAATATATATTAAAATAATTTATTGCTGTGAATTTTCAGCATCATTCCTCCAGTCTTCAGTGTCACATGATCTTCAGAAATCATGCTAATATACTGATTTGCTGCTCAAGAAACATTTCTGATTATTATCAATGTTGAAAACAGTCGTGCTGCCCAATATTTTTGGGGAAACTTTTTTTTTTAATCTTACTTCTACACAACTTTTGAATGGCAGTGTATCACTATTCCCGCAAAAATATGAAGCGCAGTGAACTTGAGAACTAAAATAATATATAATATATAATAAAAACATATATATATATATATATATAT
>NW_015505940.1:339884-345032 GCF_001515645.1 Sinocyclocheilus grahami
CAAAATATCTTCATGGAACATGATCTTTACTTAATATCCTAATGATTTTTGGCATAAAAGAGAAACGTATAATTTTGACCCATACAATGTATTGTTGGCTATTGCTACAAATATCCCCCAGCGACTTAACACTGCTTTTGTGCTGCAGGGACACATATAGTGTGTGCTGTGGCTTTACTAACTTTTCAAAGCACAGCTTTTTGCATGTTTAGGATGAGGTTTTATGATGATTAAAAGCAGAATTGGAATGTTTTCTGTGGTTTATATTGAGTTGTTGTTTTTTTGGATACCTGGCATGACGGGCAGCGTGTCCCTCTGTGTGCTGGGATGGGCTGTAGGGTGCACCAGGTCAATGATGTCTTGATCTACAGGGCTGGGATGTCGAGCGTATGAGTCCGGACGCTCGCCTGCAGATATTCCCGTCCTCTCATCGTCCTCCTCCAGAGAGCCGATGGTCTCCTCAAAGAACAAAATACACTCCCGCTCCTCCAGACTGAGGAACTGCAGATCACCATCCTAGAGAGAGAGAGACAAGCGTCAAGTAATGCACACTATGTTTTTGAAAGAAGTCTCTTTTGCTCACCAAGGCTGCATTTACTTGATTGAAAATGCAGTAAAATTGTGAAATATTATTGTAATTTAAAATAGCTGTTTTCTATGCAAATATATATTAAAATAATTTATTGCTGTGAATTTTCAGCATCATTCCTCCAGTCTTCAGTGTCACATGATCTTCAGAAATCATGCTAATATACTGATTTGCTGCTCAAGAAACATTTCTGATTATTATCAATGTTGAAAACAGTCGTGCTGCCCAATATTTTTGGGGAAACTTTTTTTTTTAATCTTACTTCTACACAACTTTTGAATGGCAGTGTATCACTATTCCCGCAAAAATATGAAGCGCAGTGAACTTGAGAACTAAAATAATATATAATATATAATAAAAACATATATATATATATATATATATGTATAAATATGAATATATAAATATTAAATGAATATTAGAAATGTTGCCTTGGCTGCTAACTCAAATGCAGTAAATAAAGTAAATTACTAACTGAAAATAAATAAACTAAACTGAAAGTATTCCGTGAGTGTAGTAACCGTCCATTACGGCTGCACAATTCATCCAAATAAAACAGAAATCGTAATTATGGAATCACAAAGGGTGTTTGTTCTTTCAGCCCCCCCCATAATCTTGGAAATTGAAACCATTCCAAGTGAGTTGGATTTATTAATTCTGAGTTGGATCATTTAATTTTGTCCCCCCCCAAACTGTTCACGAGTTGATGGAACTTGACATAAACCCATATTTTTAAACTAAAAACAAATCAAAATGATCGTAATGTAAAATGCGACCATTAACCGAAATGCATACATGCAAATGTGTTGTTCAGCTGACAAAAAGTTTGTTTGGGAATCTCTGGTTTAACTTGTTTATGATGTTATCATAAACCTGTTGATTTAAAGTTTATTATTTAAATATTAACCCAAAATCGGCAACACTTTACTTTTACCTGTTACCTTAAAATCTAATATTTAGCTCAAATGGGTTCAGCTGACAAAATAGTTTGGGAATCTCATAATGAACTCATAAAGTGTTAATGTCATGATGCATTATGCGCTGTAATCTACACTGAATTAGTTTCCCATAATCTTAAAACCTGTTGATTTAAACAATGCATGAACTTTGGGGCCTCCAGAGATCAGTCGGCTGTGTTTCAGAGGTGGACGCCTTGCTAAAGTGCCTCTCCCTGCTCAAACAGCAGAACACAGACTCCACTCATGCTCTCGCTCTTGCTCAGGTGTGTGTGTGTGTGTGTGTGTGTGTGTGTGTGAACGAACAGTGGGCTGCTTGTTCATCGCCCCGCGAACACACCCTGAACTCTGTAAGCCGTGCTGTCCGCGCACACATTGCATCACTTTATGAGCTGGTTTTAGTCTGTGCCATTAGATATTCAGACAACAAGCAGCAGACAGAAGCAGGACCGGCTTTTCTTCTCTGCTCGAGGTTTGTAGAGAACAGCTGATGGTTTGAGCGCAATTCCTTTATCTCAAACACAGGTCTGGAGTCTTTTGTTCAAACAGTTATCAAGTTACAATCAGCACAATCATGTCATGAGGAAATGATTGAGTGTGTGTGAGAGAGAGCGAGAGACCCATCAGAATGCTTTGTGGCATATAAATATAGTATGTCTAAATAATAATTAAGATAGTATGCATTCTACTACTAATATTTATACACTGTATATATGTATAATTGTGCATAGCACAGTATGCACTTTTTATGCACATAATAATTCCCTGATGACCTACTATTTATTTTGCTAAAAGTCTGCCAAGACTGGAAAAAAGTTGCTGTAAACTTACAAAATTAATTGAAAATTGAATAATCATTAAACATCTTTTTGATGCACAATTCAATCAATAGGAAGAGCTCATCCTGTCCCAAATAGCATGTGTGATTAAGATGCATGCTTCTCACTGGATTGTTTAATGTTTATAAGATGATAAATCTTAAAAATATAAGATGTTAAAATAATGCAGACTTTGTTTCCTAAAGAAAACGTGAGTGACGTTTACACATGCAAAAGTTGTTTTACAAACATAATACTAGGCATTAATATACTATCATAGTTTTTATTCATATTTTACATTGAATATTTTAAAGTAATGAATATTTTAGTTTTATTTTCATTTTAGTCAAATCTCATATCCAAGTCTTTTTAACTCAAAATAATCAATTAAAAACATTTTCGACGTCAATTTAAAAGATAAACCATTCAGAGATTTGATTTTGAAAATCTAAATGTGCTAATCCTTGGACTATTGTTGATCATTTTTTATTTATTTTGCAATTTGATGTTGAAATACTTACAAATATTTTTAAGCATTTAAAATATTTTTAAAAAGAGAGGGCTTCGTCGATGTGTTTCAAAGCATCACACATTTTACTAGAATTGTATTTTTTTTGTTCAGTAAAACATACATCTATAATTTATACTTAACACCAAATCCAAGTTTAGCATAAATTACCACACTGAAATATTAAAGTAGGAGGTCGTTGTCATAAAACACACAATGTTTTGGTTTATGCAAAAGAAGAAACCTCCCAAGCAAATGTAAGTTTTATTCAATTGTAATTATTTTATTAAATGCATGACATTTTAACATGGATATCTGGGTCCAGAAACCTTTCAAATATTGCAAATGCCAAAAAAATGTAAACAAATTGTAAGAGATTCAAGTTCAAGGTTACAATAGTCAGATACGGTCCTTGATTTATTAGGAAGAGCTTTGCATTGGTGATATCTGTGCAACACTTTAAACTGAACTTCCTTTGCTTTTTTCAGGCAGTAAAATTGTATTAATCTCAGAGCAAATCTCATGAGTGGAAACCATATTTGGATTGCTATCTGAAGTGTATATATGGTATATAAGCATTACCTGTCCATGAGCAGATCTCCATTAAACCAAACACTCCAGATCACAAACCAAACCAACCCCAAAGCTGAAGCAAAGTGTCCAGTAAACGGCTTTTAGATCAAATGTAGTTTACTGCAGTAAAAAAATAAAACCATGTGCATGTCTTTAGAAATCAACTGCATTCGTGTAATTCACACAATTCACCAACTCAATATATATATATTACACACATAATACATATTTAGTCAATAAAAGGGATACTTTAATAGACAAACAGCCCAATGCCTTATTATTCAGCTTCATAATGTGAATATCAGAGTGTGATTGTGAGGATAACTACTATCTACTATTAAACATCTGTCAGCACCAGAGCAGCAAAACAAAGCCTTTGAAAACCCATCACAGCCAAAAAACATCAAGAGTAGCAATTAATACTCATTATGCATTGCTTTGCATAATAAATTGCAACACACACTAAGCATATTTGGTATACGTGAATTGCTTTATGTGAAGTTTATATTGTTTGATAGTTTAGTTTTAGTTTTTGTTCATATCTCTATCATTGAATAGCATTGCTTTGATCATAAAACTAAGCATTTATATATCATCTTAAGACATATTGTTGTGAATATAGTCTTTTTTATCTAAGTATCTGCTGTGCTGTTATGAAGATCTCACTGATTTACATTACAAGCATCAGAATTTCATCACCTACACATCAGCATCTGGAAGCTCAGTTTGAGTCTCTGAATAAAGCGGAGCTGTTTTTTCTCTATATTCTCATTATATCACACGGTTCGAGCCAGATGTATCAAATATGACGCATAACATATGCATTTTGTCTTTTATAACTCGTCTAAAGGTTCAAGATCCTCATCCATTTAACCCAAAAAAGGATATTGCTGATTATTGTTTCATATGTCAGGCTTTAAGCATTTTTTTTTAGGTTTTGCTTGTGAAGTGCACTACTTTTCTTTACAAACCAGGACAGTTGCTTTCTTTTTTGGTTATTAAATACAATGCATGTAAGACAGAACTAATTAGAATTTAAGTGTCCAAATAATGTTAAGGTCACAGTAAGCACCACCGGATATGCGGAATTATATTCAAAATAAAATTCTTTTTTTCTTTTTTATTGCGAAACAGTGAACATTTACAAACACAAATTCGACGTGAATAAAACTGCACAGATTATTGTAATAAATACCACCACTAAACAAAGCAATATAATAAGTAAATAAACAATAAAAAAGAAAACTATGTACATGTCTTTAGAAATCAACTGCATTCGTGTAATTCACACAATTCACCAACTGCAATATACTGTATATATTGCACACATAATACATATTTAGTAAATAAAAGGGATAATTTGACATATTTTCTGCTTCTCATGGTAATTAATAACTCATTAAATATTAAATCAATGCGAAATATGTTTTCCCTCTGACTAGAATTAAAGACAACTGGCATCAGTGTAATTACTACAGCTTCTCTGACTCGCATTTTATTAATAGATTATGTATTTATTTTAACAACTACAGCAATACATAAAGTATTATACAATCCATGCAAGGACTTTTGTCGTTTTTTCCCTCTTTAGTTTATTGATCTAAAATATTTATTTCACAAAACAAATTTACATTTACCAGATGTTTTGTTGTCACCCATTATATATATATATATATATATATATATATATACTTTTTTTTTTAT
>NW_015505940.1:351217-354316 GCF_001515645.1 Sinocyclocheilus grahami
TGGAGGTCTCATTAGCTGCTGCAGGTAAACAACTAGAAGCATGAAGTAAATCTACTCTTACAAAAAATCATCATGTTTTTATTTTCATAAAAGTGTAGAGTAACCATATTTTGTTTTTGTTTCTTTGGCGAATTGATGACAATTTGTACAATAACTACAAACACCGTCAACTCTAGTGTAGCACAGCCATTGGTACAGACTAACAAAACTAGAGCATGCCAAAAGTTACTCAAATACAAAATGTTTTCATAAACTTAAAGAAAATTCATTTACCGCATTCAGAGATGATTTCTGTGTGTTCACATGTTCGTGCAGTTTCTTGTTTGTTAAACTAATCTCATCTTCTTCTTCTTTGGTGTTTCTTGAATCTAATCTAATCTCAGGCAGGTGTCGGTTATTAATCAATATTAATCACATTGTCAACCAATGGCTTCTGCTCACCGCTGCAATAACTGTCTGTGATTAAGCTAAATAAACTTTTTAAAACCATGTCAGTCATGAATGTATTCAAAGAGAGCATACAACGTGCTGTTGAGAAATATTCATGTGATAAACTAAAAAAAATTGGTCATTTCTAATCACGATGATGAAGTTTATTTTGCTTAATCAGATAGTTATTGCAGCACTGGGTAGAAAGCCATTGGTTGACAATCTGATTAATAACAGACACCTGCCAGAGATCAGACTAGCATTACACAAGAAACTGCAGGAACACATCAACACACAGAAGTCCTCTCTGAATGCCGTAAACCAGGCTAAGATTTTTTTAAATTTATACAATCATTTTGTGCTTAAGTATGATATGCTTTTAATGTTGTATTTTTGTATTGTTAGTTTGTTTGGGCTGTTTGATGTTGCTATATGATATTTAACTTGTGTATTGTCGTAATTCTAAACAGGCTGGTTTGTTGCACAGTATCTTCACGAAAATTAACCATGGTTTTACAACAAATAAAACCCAAAAGCCATAGTTATTTTTCATTTATTTTTTAGAGTTCATGCTTCTAGTTGTTTACCTGCAGCAGCTAATGAGACCTCCACAGAAAATGACTTGGGCCTACTTCTGCTAGTAAAATAATGAGGATATCTGTAATGGTTTTTATGTTAGCACCACCGGTCACAAGAAACTGCTTCACTTCAGCATGTGTCCTCACACTTTTAAAGCTCTTATGACTGATGTTAACTAATTTTAAAATTGTCTGTAGATCATAGATGTGTGTGTGTTATTTGCATTGTGGTGTTTTCACATTAAGCTACTCCACAAAACTGTGGAACTTGACATTTTGCAGATCGGTGACCTGTTTCTATTATTATTGTTGGAGACCTGATCTTTTCACCGCATATCAGTCTGTCTGAGACTTGTCTTCTTGCAGGAAGATGTTGTGAGTGAAACACGAGCTGTGTTTGAGGTTCTGCTCTCTGTCTGGAGGAGATTTCTGCTTCAGCTGCTGGAGGTCAGGAGGAGGTGGCAGGAGAAGCAGGGAGCAACCGTTGACCTCTGACCTCTTTCTGGACTCTGTGAAACACAGCGATAGCCTTCCAGCTCTCGGACTCGTCTGACTCTAGCAGCTCGGACCCGTTCTCTGGGGAAATGCATTGACGGGCCGCTTGTTTAATCAAATGCTTCATTAGAGAACGATCAGTGCTGTTTGTGTGTATAAAGTGTGTGCACAATAAAAAGATAAATGTGATGTTTGTGTGGCGTTCATGATTTCCAGAGATCGCAGGTCCGCAGGTCTCCTCCAAACATTTGCTGTTAGTTCTAATCAGTAGTTTAATGTTCTCAAGTAAGGTTTGTGTGCGTCTGACTGTTTGAGATTTCTCTCTGGATAAGCTGTGGCTGATCTGTAGTTTAAAGTTAAAACAGTCCAGTTTATTTGTCCTTAACAGAAGCGCATGTCTTCAAAAACTAAGTTTATATTTGAACGGCAGTAATGTGATGTCATTATGATGTCTGTGATTTCTGGATCAATGAGTCTGAAGCTGATGATGATTTCTGTGAGAAATAACTGCTTTATATTCCTCCAGACGCCGCCTCCGTGTGCAGGGGTCAGTCTGTGGAGCCGGAAGAGTCCTGGAGCAGATCTGCTGCTGTGTTTAGCAGCTCAGATCTGCTGCTGTGTGGCTGGGCTGGCTATTTATATATATAAAAAAAAAAAATAAGCGCTGCTGGATATTGTCTGGGAAGCCCCAGGGGGAGCGTCTGGATCTTCGCTCCCCCTTCATGTCTCTGCTTGTCTCGTCTCTGGACATGCTCTGATCCGCTTTGCAGCTTGTCACAGATCACGACCAGATGACCATCACACAACCATGCTTCTGAGACCAGACTCCTTCCGTTCAGGGAGAATCACTCAGACCGCTGAGCCACTGGCACTTCCACACTTCCTACTCTTTTTTTAAAAACTTTTGTCTGTTTATTTTTATTCAAAGACTAGTGACACTAAACTTTAGTTTTTCTAGCTAAATACAGGATTCGCGCCTGAAACCCCAGATCAAGAGCTGACGCTCAGACCACTGGGCCACAGGTTCTTCCATGTTTGCTTGTCTCTGTTTTGGAGTGAAACTAAACTAAACTATTTTTCTAGCGCAAGAGTGAGGCTCAAACCGGCAGCACCTTCATCAAGAACAGCTGTTCAGACCGCTGAGCCACAGGCTTGTCTGTGTGTACCGCTCAGTTTGTTCTCTTATTCAATCAAAAACCAGTGGCAGCAAATAACTTTTCCATTTAAAGCGAGATTTGAACTCGGATCTCATCAAGAAGTGACGTTCAGCCACCGACTCTTCACAAACACAGCGGCTGTTCTTTGGTTTTGTCTCTTCTTCATTCAGAAACAGCACAAACTCATTTTAACCACAAGAGTGAGGTTTGAACCCAGACAGCCTGCGTTATAAAGACACCTTTAAACCACTGAGCCACTTCTCTTCATTTGAGTTATGTCTCATCCAGTCACAAACCAGTGGAACTAAAGAACTGTTCAGTGTTTGAGATCTGAACTCTGACCTCCTGCATGAAGAACTGATGTTCAGACCACGAGCCACTGGTGCGTTGCTGATGCCGCTCTTCATTTGAGTTTTGTCTCATTCGTGCAAAAACATTGT
>NW_015505940.1:354512-355082 GCF_001515645.1 Sinocyclocheilus grahami
GTCAGACGACTAGTTAGTGTCTGTAACTAGCAAAGAGAGTCTGAGGAGCTCCTGCTGAAGCTCTTCTCATCTGCTCGGAGACGCTGGTGTTTGAGGAGTCTGAAGCTCATTTATTGTTTTGGGACGAATCACAATCACTGTTTCTGACTCGTGTCATGAGATGCTCGTCAGTTCAGTGTCAGTGTTTGCTCTTAAATGAGCTGATTTACGATTTATTCCTTCAGGAATCACTCAGACAAGACACACCAGAAGATCCCATGAACCCAGCAAGACTTTATTGACACTCGTGTGACAATATATTTGACTTTAATGAACATAACACAAAGTTCCTGATATACATCAGACCATACCGATGGCTATTTCTTACAGACACCATTTATGATCATGTTACTTTTATTAAAAGCACAAATTCCTGCAGTTTAGGTGACATTTATGAGTCCTCAGAGATACAATAGATATAAAATAGTGTTTAATTATATAACATTGAGCATGTTATAGACATGTTTCTGAAAATAGACAAATATTACACACCCTCAAACTTCATTCGTCAGACATGCATTTGAAGTAATA
>NW_015505940.1:356340-358182 GCF_001515645.1 Sinocyclocheilus grahami
CGTTGCTTTTTCATCCGCTTTGTATTTGCGTTTGGAAAAAAAAAAGACTTTTATTTTGAATATAGTTCCGCATATCCGGTGGTGCATCCGCCCTCTACACTGTACTCAGTTCAGCGGTACTTAAATATGATTTTAGGCGGATTTTACAAAGCGTCAAACCTGCTGAAGTGTAGCGGGGCGTCTTGGAGGATCCTGAGGAGGAAGAGGAGCGCGGGTTCTTCATCTCTGACCCTCAGAGAGCAGCAGGACGGAATCAGGTGCTGGAGCTCGCGTGACCTCTGACCCCAAACAAGCCCACGTTAAACTCAGTCCATCGATGTTAATGCAATATTTAATACTGTGACCTTGACGTTATTTGGACACTTAAATCATAATTAGCTCAGTGCTAATGCAAATGCCATGCTTTATAGAGAAAGCAGTACACTTCACAAACAAAACAACTGACAAAAAATTGTGAATATGCATTTGTCTAGTTATGATGTGCACTATATATATGATATTTCATCACTTCAGCCTCAGGTTGTGAATCATTCTTTAGTCTGTCCTGTCAAAACATTATTTCTAACTATTCACAAATCAGTGTGAAGTTATTCTATTAATTATTATTATGATTATAAAATGAAGACTGAAATTACTGCAAAATAACAAATCATTTTTTTTAAACTATTCACAAATCTGAATTATTATTCAATGATTATTAGTTATCCAATTGTTCTTTTAAAACATTATGAATACATTTAAATTTTACTCTAAAATCAAATATTAATTTTTGATTCTAAATAATTATATAAAATATCTAAAATATTATCAAATAATAAGACAAAATATTGTTTTAACTAACAAAGAAAATAGTGAATTTACTGTTATAAATTCAATTATTTTAAGCTCAAATATTATTAGTTATTCAATAATTATATTATGCTAACAATGTAAAATGACGACTGTAATACATTAGTGTTGTAAATTGCAATAGTACTGTAAAATAAAAATTGAGTGGAAATGAAGCAGTAAATCTCATCTGGTGTGTGTGTGCGTGTGTCTCTGTGTGTGTGTCCTCTGACCCCAAACAAGCCCACGTTAAACTCAGTCCATCGATGTTAATGCAATATTTAATACTGTGACCTTGACGTTATTTGGACACTTAAATCATAATTAGCTCAGTGCTAAAGCAAATGCCATGCTTTATAGAGAAAGCAGTACACTTCACAAACAAAACAACTGACAAAAAATTGTGAATATGCATTTGTCTAGTTATGATGTGCACTATATATATGATATTTCATCACTTCAGCCTCAGTTTGTGAATCATTCTTTAGTCTGTCCTGTCAAAACATTATTTCTAACTATTCACAAATCAGTGTGAAGTTATTCTATTAATTATTATTATGATTATAAAATGAAGACTGAAATTACTGCAAAATAACAAATCATTTTTTTAAAACTATTCACAAATCTGAATTATTATTCAATGATTATTAGTTATCCAATTGTTCTTTTAAAACATTATGAATACATTTAAATTTTACTCTAAAATCAAATATTAATTTTTGATTCTAAATAATTATATAAAATATCTAAAATATTATCAAATAATAAGACAAAATATTGTTTTAACTAACAAAGAAAATAGTGAATTTACTGTTATAAATTCAATTATTTTAAGCTCAAATATTATTAGTTATTCAATAATTATATTATGCTAACAATGTAAAATGACGACTGTAATACATTAGTGTTGTAAATTGCAATAGTACTGTAAAATAAAAATTGAGTGGAAATGAAGCAGTAAATCTCATCTGGTGTGTGTGTGCGTGTGTCTCTGTGTGTGTGTGTGTGTGTGTG
>NW_015505940.1:359037-372781 GCF_001515645.1 Sinocyclocheilus grahami
GAGTATGTGTGTGTGTGAGAGTATGTGTGTGAGTGTGTGTGAGTATGTGTGTGTGTGAGTGTGTGAGTATGAGTATGTGTGTGTGTGTGAGTATGTGTGTGTGTGAGTGTGTGAGTATGTGTGTGTGTGAGAGTATGTGTGTGTGTGAGAGTATGTGTGTGAGTGTGTGTGAGTATGTGTGTGAGTGTGTTCAGGAGGATCATCCTGAATAACCCTGAGAAGAGGAACGCTCTGTCTCTGCCCATGCTGGAGTCTCTGAGAGAAAACCTGCTGACAGACTCGCACTCAGATGATCTGCGTGTCATCATCATATCAGGCAAACATTCACGCTCCTCTGGAGAAAGATGCGTGAGTCCCCGGCATCCGCAGTAACTGTGTGTGTGTCTCTCTGCAGCGCGGGGCCCCGTGTTCTCCGCGGGTCATGACCTGAAGGAGCTGACGACCGCTCGGGGCCGCGACTATCACAGCAGGGTGTTCCAGACCTGCTCAGAGGTCAGAGGTCAATCACTGCGTGTGTGCAAAGTCCCTTTCAAGGAAAGTCTGTTCGCCTCCGGGCAGCTAAAACAAGTCCAAGTCCTTTCTAAATGAATGGGGGAATCCTGAAATCTCAAAAACTGCTCGCTGAACTCGCGATTAAATGACATGTGACCCTGGAGCACAAAACCAGTCATAAGTGTCAAATTAAAAAAATTGAGGTTTATACATCATCTGAAAGCATTATTAGGCTCGTCGAATTGTCATTGTGAATATGCATTTTTCTAGTTATGATGTGCACTATATATTATAGTATACAGCCTCATGACGTGCGCTCCACTCAGTCGCTCTAACCGCACAAGCAAGCGCTCCGTTAATATTCCGTTCACACTCACCGTAAACCAATTCCCGCTCAGATCCCGCTCCTTTCTGTAAAGAACAAATTTGCGTGCATTATATTAGATTATAAATTACTGCTGCCTATATCTAGCCTACATTCTGAAGGACTACCTATTGTTTCGGGTCAGTTTTATTTTTTTATAATATTTTAATAGGCCTAAGTGGTGTAGGCTAATATCTTCTGTACTCTGTAGTTCTGTATTTAGGTCTATATACAGCTGTGTGTTAGCTTAGGTCTACAGTTTAACTGAGATTATTTAATAACTACGGAGCTCCGAATATAATTCGAATTAACAATTCGTTTCTACGACGTCAGCAGGTTTTATTATTTTTTTAATTTATTATTATTTATTAAGTTAAAGCAATAATGATTTTAATAAGTAATTACGAAATATAATAATTCGTTCCACGATTTAGGCCTACTATAGGGAATGAACAAATTAACGAACGAATGAATTCGTGGCAGCTAAGCCTAAACAAGAGAATGAATACTTAATTCATGGCCATAATTTAGACTAAACGAAAAAGTTAATTCTTAATTTGTGGCCATAATGTAGTCCTAGCATAAAAGAGAACTAGCCTATTCTAAATTTGTGGCCGTGATTTTGTCTGCATGTCATGATCGGGGCTCCGTACAACCGAATATAACCTTAGCCTACCTGTTTATTCATTTATTATGGTAACTAGCTCACCTTTTGCTGCACCATGTTTGTGTAGCACATCTTCATGCTTTCTGTAATCAATATGAATCTATACTAACTTTAACAGTCTCCCCGCACTCCCTCTCAGTTTCTTCTCCCTGCTCATTCTGAACTTTGATTTTTACTTTACATTTATGTATAAGGCTTGCAACTTCGTTGAAACAATATCTGAACTCCATAACTGCTCTACTATTCTCGATCTCGAACAAGCAAATCACCAAACGGCATTCTGGGTTGAGCGAGCGGCGCTGAGCGTATTTAGCGAGCGGAGCGGAATCTTCAGAAAGGCGCTCTGTGCTCTTAAGGAAATATTACCACTCCGCTCGCTGTGTGTGTGTGTGTGTGTGTGTGTGAATGCAGTGGAATAAACTGTGCTCTTTCTCAAAGGTCATGACCCTGATCCAGGACATCCCAGTGCCGGTCATCGCTATGGTGAATGGTGTTGCCACGGCGGCGGGTTGCCAGTTAGTGGCCAGCTGTGATATCGCTATAGCAACGGATAAATCCACTTTCGCCACACCTGGAGTCAACGTGGGCCTGTTCTGCTCCACACCTGGAGTGGCCATAGGACGAGCGGTGCCTAGAAAGGTCAAGGTCACAGCCAGATTAATTATATGAGAGAGAGAAATGTGACCCTGCAGCACAAAAGCAGTGTTAAGTCGCTGGGGTATATTTGTAGCAATAGCCAACAATACATTGTATGGGTCACAATTATACATTTCTCTTTTATGCCAAAAATCATTAGGATATTAAGATCATGTTCCATGAAGATATTTTGTAAATGTCCTACCGTAAATATATCAAAACTTAATGTTTGATTAGTAATATGCATTGCTAAGTACTTCATTTGAACAACTTTAAAGATGATTTTCTCAATATTTAGATTTTTTTGCACCCTCAGATTCCAGATTTTCAAATATTGTCCTCTCCTAACAAACCATACATCAATGAAAAGCTCATTTATTCAGCTTTCAGATGATGCATACATCTCAATTTCACAAAATTGACCCTTATGACTGGTTTTGTGCTCCAGGGTCACATATGTAAATGTAGAAGAAAGAAATATGGTTCTGTCCCCTTGAGTGCAGTCTGTGCCCTGTGTCCAGGTTGCAATGGAGATGCTGTTGACGGGGCGTCCCGTCTCGGCTCAGGACGCTCTGCTGCATGGGCTGGTCAGTAAGGTGGTGCTGGAGGAGCAGCTGGAGCAGGAGACGCTGGCTGTGGCCCGCCGGGTGTGTGAGAGCAGTCGGCCCGTGGTGGCTCTGGGGAAGGCTGTGTTTCACAGACAGATGACTCTGGGCCGGGACGCAGCCTACGCCTCTGCTGCCGCCGCCATGCTGGAGAACCTGACCCTGCGGGACGGTCAGGAGGGCATCCGGGCGTTCCTGGAGAAACGCAAACCTGTGTGGAGCAACACTGATGCTGTCGACACAAACGCTCACTGATCCAGAGAAACACTGCAGCTTCACTCAGCTGTTTGTGCCTCAAACACATCACGTGTAATGCCTAAAAATACAATAATCTTTTTTATAATTATGTGAACTCTAATTCTAAAAAAAAGACTGAAATATATTACTGTTGTAAATTACAATTGTACTGTAAAATACAAATGAATATTTGATCATTACTGTCTTATCAAATAAGATTATCAAACTATATAATTATTGTTTAACTCTATTTTAACTAATTATAAACTTAAAATAACTTAATAATATTTAATAGAATTATAACTAATTATAAAAAAAAGAGAATGCCGGAATATATTTGACTGTAAATATATGAAATACATCAAATAATATCACACAATATAATAATACTAATAACAATAATTTGTAACTAATACAAATATTTAAATATATTACTTTTGTAAATTACAATTGTTCTGTCAAATAAAAAAAATTGTATTTTATTATTTTAAGTCTATAATAATATTTTTTAACTAATTATTTTATCTAACTATAAAAAGAAGACAAATGACAAAATATCAACAACAACAAAAAAATCCAATAATATTACCAAACAGTATAATAAAATTATAATTATTATTTTAACTCCCATCTGAAATATGTTACTGTTGTAAATTAACATTTTAATATAAAATAAATAACATTTGATCATGATAATGTAATCAAATATGAAATATAATCTCAGATTTGACAAAGCAATCAAACTTTTTATTGAATGTTGTTTATGCCTTAAACACATCTTGCTCTATAATGCATCATTTGTAATGTTTTTGGGTGAATTATTCCTGTAATGAATCTTTGCAGTGTGTTTGTCGGTCTGAATGTCCCAGGAATGCTTTAATTAACGAAGAACAAAAACATCAGACTATCAAAATAATTGAACCTCTCCCTGTTTGGAAAAACAAGCATTTAAGTGTTCAAATGAAACCTCTCCTGACGTCCGCCGGGCGACTTCCTCCCGGCCTCAGGCTCCGTCGGCCAATGGGAACGCCCAATCCTGGCAGGTGACCCGGCAGCGGGCCAATGGGGTCGAAGCGTGGGCGGGGCAGGATGACGGGCGCCTGGTCGTAATCTCCGCCGATGATGCCGGGAGGATAGAGAGGAAGAGGAAGAGGAAGCGGAGCGGACGGGATGGGGGTGAGCGGGAAAATCGGAGGCACGTGAGGCGAGAAAAATCGGCATCTGCCCCTGCGCTCATTCTCCTTCCTCTGCTTAAGCTTCTTTTTGTAAAGCTGAGGACAAAAAAGCACAGTTAGGAGTTTAAAATTGTGTTAAAGGGGTCATATGATGCAATTTCAAGTTGTTCTTTCTCTTTGGAGTGTTACAAGCTGATTGTGCATAGATAAGATCCCTGAAGTTGCAAAGACTAAAGTCTCAAAACCAAAGAGATATTCTTTATCAAAGTTAAGACTCTGCCACGCCCCCCTAAAACGGCTCGTTCTAACACGCCCCCACATATCTACCTCACTATGTGGAAATATTTGCATAATGCCCTTTAATTGTGTAAAATAAGTAATATAATATTCAAGTTAGTTTGGCAATAGGTAATACATAAATTGCTATTTTTTCATTCATTTAGTTATTATAAAAAATTAATTAATAATTAATTATAATTGGTTTTGTCTTTTTTTTTTTTAAGTATAGGCTGAATGCACTGTAAGTCGCTTTGGATAAAAGCGTCTGCTAAATGCATAAATTAAATTAATAATAATAATATATTTTATATGATATTTTTGTTATAAATGGTCACATTATAAAATCACTGATTATTATCCATTTATCTGCATGTTTATTTAATTTTAAATACATTTTTAATAATTTCATATTGTATATAAAAAAATAAATAAATAGCAGATTCTTATATTAAAATTATCCTAATTCTCAGTTTTTTAATGTTTATTGAGTGCCAATAATGAGCCATTATAGGATTTGGTTTATAAGTATGAATAAGAGCCGTGTTTGGCTCACCTCCTTCCAGTCAGTGTCTCGGTGTTGATTTCCTGCAGGAAAACACACTGCAAAACAACACAACACTCGCATTACTGACACTTCATCAGTACACACGCTGTCTGGTGTGTGTGTGTGTACTTTATGCTACATTGAAGGGACCACATGTCCCCACAAGGATACTAAAACCTGAAATTTTTGACATTGTGGGGACCGGCCTATGGTCCCCACGAGGGAAAAAAATGATTAAAAATAGTAAATGATGTTTATTTGAAAGTGTAACAATGCAAACAGGTTTTCTGTAAGGGGTAGGTTTAGGGTTAGGGGATAGAAAATACAGTGGTCCCCACGAGGGAAAAAAATGATTAAAAATAGTAAATGATGTTTATTTGAAAGTGTAACAAGATAGAAAATATTGTTTGGTCAGTTGTGTGTATGTGTGTGTGTGTGTTACCCCTGAAGTCTCGGTGCAGCAGGTGTCTCCAGAGTGAAGGATCATGGGTAGCGACGTTCAGGTCTCGGCACACAGCCGACAGCGAGACGAGAGAGACGACGTCCAGCAGCCGTAAAACACGCAACAGCAGCTCAGGAGGAAGAACAGCCAGACCGAAGAGAGCCGGCAGACCCAGCGCTGCACACACACACACACACTCATTAAATACTGCGTGTGGCATTAGCACTGAGAGAGGAATCGTAATAATCACCCTGTCTGGCGGCGGCCATGAGCGGATACACCAGCTGATCTTTAAAGAGACGAGACAGTCTGCGTAAGTCTGTGTAGACCACGCCTGCGCAGCCACCTGCAGAAACACACAGAACCTGCTGAGATGCTCCGATTAAAAACAACAGCACAATTACTATAGAAAATAACAAAAGAAAAAATAATAGTTTGTCCAAAAAAAAAAGAATTGTGTTTACATGAGTGTTATTTTAGTATCATTGATATACTATTAGTGCTGTCAAATGATTAATTGTGATTAATCGCATCCAAAATAAACGTTTTTGTTTACATATTATATGTGTATATTTATTATGTATATATAAGCTCACATGCATGCATGTATATATTTAAGAAAAATATGTTATATTGGTATATTAAATATATATACAATATAAATTCTATAAATATATACATTAAAATATTTTCAAAATATATACCTTGTGTGTATTTATACATAATAAATATACACAATACACACATTACATAAACAAACTTGGATGCGATTAATCGTTTGACAGCACTATATACTATTACAGGTTTTGTTAATATTTTAAATGTGATTTTATATTTTCACTTTAATTTTAGTTAGTTTTAGTAATTTAAAAATATCTTTACTACTTTTTAAAAATGTATAGTTTTTAGAATGTTTTCATTATTTTAACTATTAATATAATTTGTGTTTATACGTGCTATTTTAGCATTAATGTACTGTTATATATTGTCAGTTTTCACTTTAATTTTAGTTCAAGTTTAGCTATTTTGTCGTGTGTTTTTGTTTTTTTTAAATATGTTTATATAGTTTTTATTATTCACAATATGGAAGAAAATATCTGTCGCTACTTCCATTTCATCATATTATTTTCTGTGGTAATGTAGCTAATAATACAGTTCATTCCTACAGAACTGCTTATAAATATAAATATGCAATATAAATATAAAAAATTATATATATATTAAATTACCTGCCCAATCAGCAGTCACATAATCATCTGGTTTCAGCACCAGCTTGCGTGAACTCTCCATAGACTTGTCCATCTTAAGAACAGCTGTTTCACAACAAATAAACAAACAAATAATAAAAATCAAATGAAGGAAGACTAATAACGGCTGCCATATGCAGATGAATGCACCATTAATGACGAGCGTTCGGCCCATCGGCACGGCGACCGCTGACACCAGGCTGTTCTCCAGAAGTGGGTGGGCATAGTGAAGTCTGTACACGCCCCCTGCCGCCCGCCAGCCAATCGGCATCTCTCCTGAGTTCACATTACAACCCTGAGAGAGAGAACAACCAATGATATTGGAGTTATGTTCAAAAGTGAGTCATCGTTTGGATATTCAGATTAGGGATGTGAATGATCGATTAATTGTTGATTTATCTTTTTTGATGTTCCATTAATAACATTAATTAATTGATAGCCTATAATATAAACCTATAATAGTGTGTTGATACTAATATGACACTGAATCAAATAAAAATTAAACAATTTTTTTAACTATTAATATAATTTGTGTTTATACGTGCTATTTTAGCATTAATGTACTGTTATATATTGTCAGTTTTCACTTTAATTTTAGTTCAAGTTTAGCTATTTTGTCGTGTGTTTTTGTTTTTTTAAAATATGTTTATATAGTTTTTATTATTCACAATATGGAAGAAAATATCTGTCGCTACTTCTTCTTACTACTTCTCGCTACTTGCTATTAATCACAATTAGGGTAAATTTCCGGAAACTTTCCAAAAATCCCTGGAATATTCCAAAAAATCCTGGAAAGTTTCCAAAATCTCTGGAAATGTTCCACCTTTCTGCAACCCTAATCACACTACAGAAGAAAATATCTGTTGCTACTTCCATTTCATCATATTATTTTCTGTGGTAATGTAGCTAATAATACAGTTCATTCCTACAGAACTGCTTATAAATATAAATATGCAATATAAATATAAAAAATTATATATATATTAAATTACCTGCCCAATCAGCAGTCACATAATCATCTGGTTTCAGCACCAGCTTGCGTGAACTCTCCATAGACTTGTCCATCTTAAGAACAGCTGTTTCACAACAAATAAACAAACAAATAATAAAAATCAAATGAAGGAAGACTAATAACGGCTGCCATATGCAGATGAATGCACCATTAATGACGAGCGTTCGGCCCATCGGCACGGCGACCGCTGACACCAGGCTGTTCTCCAGAAGTGGGTGGGCATAGTGAAGTCTGTACACGCCCCCTGCCGCCCGCCAGCCAATCGGCATCTCTCCTGAGTTCACATTACAACCCTGAGAGAGAGAACAACCAATGATATTGGAGTTATGTTCAAAAGTGAGTCATCGTTTGGATATTCAGATTAGGGATGTGAATGATCGATTAATTGTTGATTTATCTTTTTTGATGTTCCATTAATAACATTAATTAATTGATAGCCTATAATATAAACCTATAATAGTGTGTTGATACTAATATGACACTGAATCAAATAAAAATTAAACAATTTATTTCAAATCAAAATTGAACAATTTATTTTATTTAGCATATGTGACCCTGGAGCACAAAAGCAGTGTTAAGTCGCTGGGGGATATTTGTAGCAATAGCCAACAATACATTGTATGGGTCACAATTATACATTTCTCTTTTATGCCAAAAATCATTAGGATATTAAGTAAAGATCATGTTCCATGAAGATATTTTGTAAATTTCCTACCGTAAATATATCAAAACTTAATGTTTGATTAGTAATATGCATTGCTAAGAACTTCATTTGAACAACTTTAAAGATGATTTTCTCAATATTTTGATTTTTTTGCACCCTCAGATTCCAGATTTTCTAATATTGTTCTATCCTAACAAACCATACATCAATGAAAAGCTCATTTATTCAGCTTTCAGATGATGCATACATCTCAATTTCACCCTTATGACTGGTTTTGTGCTCCAGGGTCACATATACGTATTAATGTCAGAATGTAAGGCACAATACTTCTTTTACAGTTTTTTTAATGAAGAATATATTTCTGTAAAATTCATATAAGAATAAAAAAAAAGGCCTTATCAACTAAATTCTTAAAACTTTAACAAATAAATTAATTGTTCAAATTTTAACAATAGTAGTGGACAAATTTTTCTTGGAAAAAATAAAGATTCTGTATTTTCTATATACACTATAATCTCAGCCTCAGACGTCACGTTGGCTGAACGTCTGATGCATGCGGCACACAAAAGTGGAAACACTTCAGGAGTTTCAAAGTCGTCGTGGGATTGGCTGAATTATACAGGATTTCCGGGAGACGTGCGTGTCGCGTTCTTTAACGTTCCGCCTGGAAACAAAGATGCCGTGACGCCAAACCCCCCTCACCAAAGAAGAAAGCCGTCGTGTTTACAACTGTGACGACGAGCGCTTCTCAGGATCAACTAAACGCTGGATTCTCAAAAGTATGTGAAATATTTAAAGTTCAGTTTCAGTTGAAACTAGTTACAGATGTTTACTAGGTTATATATTTCTGTAAAATTCATATTTACATTGCAGTCAAAAATTTGTTAAGAATTTAACATTTCTATATGTATTTACGTTAATGATTCATCAATTATTTGCTTGTTAATTTGAATGAAAATCTCGATTATGATTATGAAAATCTCTAAAAATGCACATCCCTAATTCAGATTTGTTTGATTCTGTTGATTACGCTCATTCACTCTAACTGAATCTGCTGGGGTTCAGAGAGTGTGTGAGGGGTCAGCAGAGGTCATGACCTGCGGCAGGAAGCCGGTCTCCAGCAGCAGCAGATGCACCGTCAGCAACAGACAGTCAGTCGGGTTTCTGCAGCTCGACGAGTCCAGCAGTCGCTCCAGCGCGTGAGGAATCACTCCATCCTCCGTCTCACAGCACAGCAGCGGTGGAGACACACCCTCCTCATCCTCCATCCACTCCTCCATCCCAGAATCCCTCACAGTGCTGCTGTCCGATCCACCGCCACCGCTGGCTTCAGCCTGAGACACAGACACAGGCTGCTTTGATGACTCTCTCTCTCTCACTCACACACACACACACACACAGGGTGCTTTGAGGACTCAAACACACACTCTCTCTCTCTCTCTCTCTCACACACACTCTCGCTCTCTCTCACACACACACACACACACACACACACACACACACTCACACACGCAGACACACAGACAAAGGCTGCTTTGAGAACACACACACACAGGCTGCTTTGAGGACTCACACACATACACACACACACACAGACAAAGTCTGCTTTGAGGACTCTCACCCACACACACACACACACACACACACACACACTCTCTCTCTCTCTCTCTCTCTCTCTCTCTCTCTCTCTCTCTCTCTCTCTCTCTCTCTCTCTCTCTCTCTCTCTCTCTCTCTCTCTCTCTCTCTCTCTCTCTCTCTCTCTCTCTCTCTCTCTCTCTCTCTCTCTCTCTCTCTCTCTCTCTCTCTCTCTCTCTCTCTCTCTCTCTCTCTCTCTCTCTCTCTCTCTCTCTCTCTCTCTCTCTCTCACACACACACACACACACACACACACACACAGGCTGCTTTGAGGAATTTCACACACACACACACACACACACACACAAACATGCATTGCTGACTCACGGCATCAGGTTCTTTGTCATTTCAGTTTCTTTTCTTTGGTTCTTGTTGTTTATAAAATAATGCTAGCAGTACAGTTTTAGGGCCGTATGAAATCTTGTTTTTTCCCCAAATTCTGTGATTACTTATTTAATTTTTTAATTACATTTAAATGATCAAAAAATTATGCATTCAATTGAATTCATAAAACTTTACCAATTTATTGATATATTAATATTATACATTTGAACAATAACAGTGAAATATAAAATGCATTTTTTAGTAATTTAATACACGTTTATTATCAAAAAGTATGTATAATTAATTAAACTCATAAAACAATTGAATAATTTATTAAACTATAAACAATAATAGTGCCCTATTAAATATGTTTTATGTTTTCAGAAATTAAGTTTTGTCTGCTTATATTTATATGGATTCTGTGTTTTATGATTTACAAAAACAACGGTAATCAAATAAATGATAAAACTTTAACAATTTAATAATTCATAATAATTTTAACAATAATAGTGCCCTATGAATCTTACTTATTTATTTGTGAGTAATTATGTGATGTCTGTTTTAATTTTTCTGGATTCTGTGTTTTATGATTTATAATACAATTGCATCAAATCAGGGTTATTATAGTTAACTAAAAACTAAACACATTTAAAATGCTACTTTAAATAAAATAAATATGAACTGAAATAAAAATAAAACCTTAAACTTCTTTAAATTTAGCTAGTTTCATTTGATGTACTAAAATAACTTTAACTGAAACTAAAATTAACAAATTTAATTTGAACACGTTTAAAAAAAACAGAGGAAAATAATAAAAACTAATTCAAAATATGAATAAAATCTATAATAGGATCTCGATACTAAAATAACACTGAATCAAATGAAAACTGAGCAATTCCTTTTATTTTGTGTATATTAAGTATTAACGTCCTAGTGTGAGGAACAACATTTCATTTCTTTGGATGTCACTACACACAGCGGAATGACAATAACGCTTATTTAACTTGATTTTTTGGCAAAAAAAGTGCTGCACAATAGTGGTCTACTGTTTAAAGGGGTCATATGATGCTTTTTTAAAGATCATTATTTTGTGTATTTGGTGTAACAGAATATGTTGACATGCTTTAATGTTCAAAAAACACATTATTTTTCAAATACTGTACATTATTGTACACATGAACTAAAAATTGCTCCGTGATGTATGTTTCTGTGTCTGAGCTCACCTCCTCACTGGATGCGGCTGCGCCTCCTGCTACGCTCGGGGTTTCTGGGGCAGTTTGTATTTGCTCAGGCAAAATCACAGTGATCATATCACCAGAAACAACCCCACACGAGGAGAGCGTCTGTCCCGTGTCCAACAGAACCTCCTTTCCGTTCAGAGACAGACTGAACTCCACATCAGCCCTGTGCAGAGAGAGACAGACACATGCTTCAGATGGACGGAAGTGAAAGTGGGAGCAACATGACTGTACCGATCGACTCAAACCAAAATTGAAAATCCAGCTAATAATACCAGATATTACGTTAACCAGCATTACTCACATCATGCATTTAAAACCAGCGTGGGGGGAGATAATGAGTATCGCTTTTTATTTCTCCTCTTTCCTACTACTTGTTTCACTTCTGTTTTTTTATAACCATTTCTTACTATGTGTCAGTAAGTTGTTGTTTTTTTAGCATGTGTGTTTGGCTCAGTGGTATTTTTTGTAGGATTACTGATGAACTAATGTAGTTTGATTTGTATTAGTTATCTATTTTAGTTTTAGTTACAGTTGTAGTAATGTTGTCATTTTATTAGTTTTTTATTATGTCTATATAGGTTTTTTTATTAAGTTTTAGTTGCATTTAATTTGAGTTATTTCAGTACTTCAACATACAAAATGAAAATGAAACAATATATATAAATATATATATATATATTTAATGTTTTTATATATATGTACATGTATGTGTATGTGGCTGTACATACACATGTAGTTGTTTTTTGGTGTTATGTTAGAATTATTACTATACTCATAACTTTTGTTCTTTTAATATTTTGAATTGTTTTAGCTTTATTTTTTGGTTTTCATTTAAATGTTTAGTTTTGAAATGTTGTTGTATGCATTTGTCATTTTTATTTAATTTCTTAAATGTGTGTATATATATATATAATATTTATAGAGTTTTAGCTTTTAGTT
Organism: Sinocyclocheilus grahami; assembly: GCF_001515645.1. Lineage (NCBI taxonomy): Eukaryota > Metazoa > Chordata > Actinopteri > Cypriniformes > Cyprinidae > Sinocyclocheilus > Sinocyclocheilus grahami. Next base: position 371,541 of record NW_015505940.1, read on the forward strand.
TTAATTACTTTTTCTTATTTGTAAGTCGTTCTTTTAATATTTTGAATTGTTTTAGCTTTATTTTTTGGTTTTCATTTAAATGTTTAGTTTTGAAATGTTGTTGTATGCATTTGTCATTTTTATTTAATTTCTTAAATGTGTGTATATATATATATAATATTTATAGAGTTTTAGCTTTTAGTTTTAATTACTTTTTCTAATTTGTAAGTCGCTTTGGATAAAAGCGTCTGCTAAATGGCTAAAAGTAAAGTAAGTAAAAAGTAAAGTTACTTTAAAAGTAATGCATTACAATATTGCGTTAAAAGTAACTAATTAAGTTACTAAAGTAATGCGTTACGTTACTTTTTAAATCTGGGCAGAGCTTGCTTGTTTGTTTTTAATATAAAAAGTTCTTCTTTTGCAAATGCAAAAGCCCTTTCACCCCAAAAGTGAAATGAATGCGCCTCAGGCTGAAGGAAATGTAAATTCACGTCTGTACAGTAGAGGGCGCCGCTCAAACAAATCTCACGAAGAATATGATGCAGGAGAAGAAAGTTCTTGTGTTCACCAAAAATGAAACACAAATGTATCATTTTTGCTCATTAGTATGGTTGAAGTGGATCATCGAATGTCAGCAGCAAAGACACTGGTTAATAAAATGGGATTAAACACAAATGATATTGGTCTTATTTAACATTTAATTATTGCAGGTTTGTATAATATCTTGAGCGTTCGCATTTGATGGTTTCTATTCATTTTGAGGAATACTGAATCGGTTTTTGTGCATGTGCAATCAATGCATGTTGACTAGTCTAGAACTACAGCAAGATCATGTTCACACAATAGCTGTGTCTCATTCAGAAGGCTGCACCCTCTGGAGGTCACATCCTCTGTAGGATGCATATACGAAGTGTCCTCAACCTAGAATTAAACGAGACGGCCTTCGTAGGACGGGCGGAAAAGGAAACAGGAAGTATCGCGTTGCTATGCCAACACATTTAGAGCATGGTTGCGCTCTCATACTACTTAAGTGAAGGAAAATTATTTGTGAATTTGGAAAGTAATTTGAAAAAAAAACGCTTTTACTTGTTTTATTTTGTTCAATGTTTGAGGAGCTGCATCGCACGTACAGCAGACATCTGTTAGAGAAGAAAAAATATTAAGAGGATATTAAAAACAAAGTTTATCCGTTTTTACCGAGGCGATTTAAGGTAAGTTGTAAACACCACATCTGCGCTTGTGTGTGCATCACATCTGCCGGC
>NW_015505940.1:372997-376916 GCF_001515645.1 Sinocyclocheilus grahami
ATTTAAGGTAAGTTGTAAACACCACATCTGCGCTTGTGTGTGCATCTGCCGGCGCCAGCATTTTTCAAATTAAAAAATTTATTCTTTCATGGTTTATCTGTAGCGGCGAAGGATGCACCTCATGCATCCTCCGAATTCCTGTGAAAGAAGGTCGCATTCGGAGTGCCCTACTTGCTTTTCTGAAATGAGACAGCCTCGATGACGTATGCAGCCTTCGAAATGAGACACAGCTATAATGTCTCTGCACTCACTCCTGATTTCCGTCACCATGGCAACACCGGAGCTGTCACTCAACACATGCGAAACAAAGTAACTGGCGTTACTTATTTGAAAAAGTAACTCAGATGTTTCCTTCTAAATTAAAAAGTAATGCGTTACTTTACTAGTTACTTGAAAAAGTAATCTGATTACGTAACTCTCGTTACTTAACGCATTGCCCCAACACTGTTCAGAACACAACATGGGCTGTAAATCATCAGAACACAACTAATGTTAATCCATACCTGATTAGAAACCCCAAACTTAGCACACACAGCCAGAGAGGAGCATCTCAGACTCACCCCAGTCCGCACCGAGGCAGCAGGGCGTCTCTGACCCGGGCTCTGAGCTCGGACAGCGTCGGTTCTGGTCCGTCCAGCTCCAGTCTGCTGCTCTGTTTGTGGATTCTCACCCTGAGCTTCATTCTGCACTGAAGCTACTTACTGCATTTAGTCCAGTGTTATTAGGCCACTGCAAATTAAACAGGAAAGGCCTCTGCTGAATGTGTTTACATTTAATTAAAACAGGAACAAAAATAAACGTACCTTCCACACACGTCCAAAGTAGCGCAGTGAAGCCAGAAAGCTCCGCGGCCGACCAAAACAGCTGAGCGTGCTTTTCAAAATAAAAGTCCCGCAATTACGCCATTAAGTTTATTATGAATGCTTTATTAATTCAATGCCGCAAGAACAAGAGCCATTACATATTCATATGATCAGATTAAGATTAGCTGGCAGAGAAAAAAATTATGCTTTCAGAGCATTAAGTGTTTTCAGTACTTTTTAGTTTTTTTTAAGAGATTTACATATAAAGTCATTTATAAAATGTGAAAAATGTAGTCTACATCAAGCCCCCTTTTTCTTACGCATATGGTATTTTCCTAATAAAATAAACAAATGTATAATATGTTGTTCTTTACTGTATAAAAAAAGCACATCAAATATAGACATTTCTATCATACATTCAATTTTTTCTATTAATACAGACCTCCAAATCCTTCCAGACATGAAGTTTTATTGCCTATTATTTGTTAAATTAAATAATACATATGCATTGTGTTTTAGGAATTGCTAATATATGAAGCAACTAGACGATTATCGGAAGACTGCCGGTAAAATGCACTTTATTTACAGAGCAATTGTATAAAATTATATCGGTGCCTAATTGAAAGTGTTTATTTTCGTCAGTTTAAATAATAATAACTTTTATTGTATTATTAGACTCGTTATTTTATATGCATCTTTATATTTACAACTCTTGGATATATTTCTGTTAATTTTCTCTATTAATTGCAATAACCTAGTGCAGCGTTAAAATAATCTCTCCAGTCCAATAAGAATAAAACTCTTGCAATATGCTGTATATGCAATGCCACAACTGGGCAGCGAAAAGGCTAATGCATTTTGTTACTGAGTTTTTGTACAACACTTAGACACGTTTTATTACCAGTTAATAAAATAGCCCTCTCTGACTAGTGTTCACTGTCGCATATATAAACATGAAGAAACCCAAATATCCCATCACTACATTACACTACTGCATTAGTTGTACAGTACTTTATGGCAGGGTCTCTGTGCTGGTTATTAATGTTGGCTGTTTTATTCAGCTGTAATGTGTTCGTACATCAGATTATTGTGGTTGTAATATTAAATGTAGTTTAAACTGAATGAAATGCTGAATGCTGCTTTGGTCTTCAGGTGGAGGGTGTTTTCTGTGTGAATGATCCTCTGGAGAAACTCATGTTTGAGGAGCTGACAATGAAGTTACAGCACATTTCTGATTTGATTTTTGTTAAATAATCTAAACAAACACTTTTGGCAGCAACTATATATATATAGTTAAATTAAAACATAAGGTTGGTTTGGTTCATGGCTTAGAAATGATTGGGAAATACTTAAAGATGTTTAGAAAATAAAATAAAAGGGCATATTTTAAATTAATTTAGCAGAGACGGTTCTTTGGGCTTTATGATTTTTTTAAAGACTTAATAGATTATAACAATTTCCTCAAAACAAAAACAGATCAGTAATGAATATTTTCCTTTCAGAAAAGCCACATTCATTCGAACGAAGTAAAACAAACGATGAATTTAAGACTAGGATGCAATTCATTTTTACAAATGAGACCAAAGAAGTGTCTTTTAAAATTGCTCAGAAACATTCGAGCGTTTTCATCTGGAAATATAGATTACAAACGCATTTTCTATAATTGTAAAAAAGTCTATTGTGCATTTATTTTTTGAATGTTAACTTTAGGTTTAGCTAAAATTACAATTGGGAAATAAATAAAAACTGCGATAAAATTAAACGAAACCTAAACAGTAATATTTAAAATAAATGACTTGCTATACATTTTTTTTTTAAAGATTAATATTTAATTATTATATGATTAACATATTTACGAGTGCAGCTTGTATTTATTTTTTTTTAATAAACTCATCACATTGAGCTGATTGAAATGGTAACGGTTTAAATTACATATAAAAACACCAATTATAAAGCAGATAGTTCCAGTGCTTGGCTCTGATTGGCTGAGCCGAAGCTGTTGTAAATGATGCTACAAAGTAACACACACCTTTGTTTACGTCTGTGTGTTGCTCGGCGACCACTTTGTAGCAACCACAACTGTTTCTGAGGAGCTACATTGTTTGGTGGAAGAATACTGTGTTTATTAATATCTTTACACTTTATTTGCTCTGTTTTATTTTGTGAAACCTTGCTACGTATATGGAATAACCGTTTTATAAAAGCAGTAACCCCCGTGAAGCCGTGGTTTACAGTGAATTTATAACAGCGCCGCGTCATGCCTAACAACGCCCCTTAGCTGTAATAAATCCACTGTAAACCACGGCTTCACGGGGGTTACTGCTTTATTTCACAGGGTTTGGTGGTTTCTTGCCTGCTATGAAGCAGATTGGAAACGTCGCTGCGCTGCCAGGAATCGAGCATGTGAGTTAAACGATCAAGATTTATGGTCACAGGTCACAGGTCACAGGTCACAGGAGTGTGGCGGCTCACGGTTCGTCTCGCCTGCAGGTGGTGTGGGGTTTGACATTAACTGTGGCGTCCGTCTGCTGAGGACTAACCTGGACGAGTGCGACAGGCAGCCGGTGAAAGAGCAGCTGACGCAGTCCATGTTTGACCACATTCCCTCAGAGTCGATCCAAGGGTGTCATTCCCATGGGAGCAAAGTAAACAATACCGCACAACTACTCCATTTACATATGTGACCCTGGAGCACAAAACCAGTCGTAAGGGTCAATTTTTCGAAATTGAGATGTATACATCATATGAAAGCTGAATAGATAAGCTTTCCATTGATGTATGGTTTGTTAGGATCAGACAATATTTGGTCGAGATACAACTATTTGAAAATCTGGAATCTGAGGGTGCAAAAAAATCTAAATATTGAGAAAATCATCTTTAAAGTTGTTCAAATTAAGCTCTTAGCAATGCATATTACTAATCAAAAATGAACTTTTGATATATTTACGGTAGGAAATTTACAAAATATCTTCATGGAACATGATCTTTACTTAATATCCTAATGATTTTTGGCATAAAAGAGAAATGTATAATTGTGACCCATACAATGTATTGTTGGCTATTGCTACAAATATCCCCCAGCGACTTAACACTGCTTTTGTGCTGCAGGGACACAT
>NW_015505940.1:377680-397680 GCF_001515645.1 Sinocyclocheilus grahami
CTTAATATCCTAATGATTTTTGGCATAAAAGAGAAATGTATAATTGTGACCCATACAATGTATTGTTGGCTATTGCTACAAATATCCCCCAGCGACTTAACACTGCTTTTGTGCTCCAGGGACACATATAAATATAGTCGAGCAGCCCTAGATGTTTTAAGCATGCAGAACATGTGCATACTTTGTACACTACACAAACTGCAAGAACAGCATGATAACATCCCACGAGAGCTTCACTGCAGGCCTTCTCCAAAGTCTTCAACACCACACCAGACGATCTGGACATGCACAACATCGCCGAGGTGGAAGAGCACATGCTGGAGGGCAAACAGAAGACTCTTCTCGTGCACCGGAAGGGATCGACGTGAGCCACTCATACCTGTCGACTATCAGGTGACTTCATTTGCACCAAATCAAATGTAACTCTGTTTACTTTAAAATGCATAATTTTGAGCAAAAAGGTGAGAAAATCACATTTTTATTAAAAACTACATCTAGATAATATTCAGTATGATTATCAAAGCATATATCCAGTAAATCGCTTCCATGAACACCTCCAAAGCTTGCACAGACACATACCACGTCCTGGATCAACATTTTACTCTGTAACATTAAGCAGTTTTCACTTATATGCTGTCTCTTGCTGATGATCGCATTATTTTTCATATGCTCATTTTTGTATGTTATGTGTGTATGTTAGGGTGTTAGATGTGTAATAACGGCCCCGAGTGTATAACAGTGAAAGCATGGAAAGCCGTAAAAATAATTTTTGGCGGGGAAGCATTTTCTTGTAAAAGACGAGATAACTCGTCAATGTCGGGGAAAGAGTTAAGCATCAAAAAATGCAGAAACAATTTTTATATTTTGACAATTATTTATAGTTTTTGAATAATCGGCCTACAGTAAAATGCATTGAATGATTTTATGCTTTTATATTTAAGCTGCAAATTAATTTATTAAAATTTTTATATTATACATTTATAAATAAATTTTTTTTTTAATAATCATCACTCAATAAAATAATGCTTTCATATTTAAGTTGCTTGGTGATGTAAATGGTCGCAAATTAATTTCTTCTTTCTGTTAGCAAACTGTTTAAATTCTTTTGGAACAGTTTAAACTTTACGGAAAAGTGGAAAAAAGAGCTGAAACAATTCTCATATTTTTATATTAGATATATATATATATATATATATTTTTAATCACAAAATGCATTGAATAATTTTATGCTGTTGCATTTAAGTTGTTTGTGACCTAAATATGGAAGAACCTGTTAAGTAGATCAGCCATTTAAAAAAAAAAAAAGCAGCCATTTAGATCAGCCATTTAAAAATGATCAATATGCATGTTTTTAACACATTATCTTCTTGCACATCAGGCTCCTGAATCCTACAAGAACGTCACAGACGTGGTGTAAACGTGCCACGACGCCGGCATCAGTAAAAAGGCCATCAAGCTCAGACCGATCGCTGTGATTAAAGGCTGAAACATCAAGCTGCTGCACGCAAGTTTCTGACCACAGAAGACTCTGCATCTCAAATATTTAGCATGTATGAAGGTGACGTGGCTCAGGCATTATTTGTGTTTCGTGTTGGGTTCAAGGGTGAACGTTTACACCGAGAGCTACTAAAGTGGAATAAAAGCGTTGCATCAGCGCCTCTGCTTGTTCTCCTGAATCTGCACAAGTACATGAACGCAGCCGCTTCAAATAAACCTCCAGCTGGAAATCAGACGGAGATTAGTAAATACTTTATTGGTCATGACAAAAGATCCACAACAGGGAGTGAGAGGGCCTGTCCCAGCATATCAAAAATAAATCAAGTTTACAGTCTACCTTCGTGTCTTTCTCTCCTCTTTTTTGGCATAAACACAGTGGGTCTGTCGAGCAGGACCGGAGCTTAACAGGTCAAATCACAGGACGTCTGAAGCAAAGTCTCATGGGTAATGACAGAGAAACAATCTTTAACAGTCATTCTCATGTTAGAAGTTACATGTCAAAGTGTCTTATGGCAAAGTGCTTCATCCAGCTTGTTTTGGGTTAAGCTTTTTTCCCAATCATGATTAAAGCCAATGTGATGTTGAGACCCAAGAAACGTTTAGGTCCAAACCTTCGATGGGCGCTTCTGTCTGAAGTGGGATCCAGGGCTGAAAGGGTTAATACACGTGCAGCATCTCTAGAAATCCAACACAGATTGTCAATAATGTCAGCCATAACGAAACTGACAAAAGCAGAGAGATATGAACCGAATGTCTCTCTGATGAAAGTTTAAACTTTACACAAAGTACATTTCCAAACAAAAGAATTGCTAGCTGCACAACACTGCAGATCCAAGGATCAAACCACCTCGTAGTATTTTCACAGTTCATAACATTACATTGCATATTTCAAATGGGCTTCAAAGGCATTAAACGACTGAATCTGAGACTGTGATGGAGCAGATAAACGTTTAGTGTTGGGAAACGATACGGGTTACAGTACAGCTTTGATGGGAATATGATATGGAAAATTAGAGGGGACTGCTGATGATTTAGCGGTTCATGAACAATTAAAGTAAAAAAAAAGAAGAAGAAATTTTCCATTCCAGAAAGCAAACAATTTGCCGGGTTGAGCCCACATCAAGAGCACTTCCGTTTGTTAATCTCATCACATCAAACTAAAACCTATGCTTCATTTATGCAAGTAAAAAGAAAAAGAAAAATTAGCAATTAAATATTCTTAAACCGGCCCTTCTTACGCTGAAATTTGAGAAAAATCCAGATTTCTAGCATACAAAAAAAAATAAAACATTTCATTAAATTCATTCTAGAATTTTCTGTAACATGTAAGTTATATTTCCAAACACTTGTATTTCAAATGGAAACTCATTTTCCCTTGAAATCCTGTCCAGGACTGAAGCCCCGCCCACCCTCACAAACCCCACCTACAGTATGGCGTCTCGTCCAATCGCAGACGTCGCCTCTGGTCTGGGTTGCTAAACCTCCATGCACAACTCTGATTGGGCCAAGGTCGGTGTGGGGGCGTGGTCACGTCACATGACAGCCAATCCCCAAGTGACTCCTGTTGGGGGTCCGTGTCCCACAGACAGGATGGTTGTGGTTACGCTTCTTTAAGTGCAAAAGTAGCTCCTATGCTAAGCTCTGTCGTTATGGTGGTCTGTAAGTGGCTCCGCTTGACAGTTCCAGTTCTAAAGTTTGGCCTGCTGGAAAAAAACCTGCACACACACACACACAATAGAAGTGTGTTAAAACGGCCACATAAAACCTAACACTCAATGGTATATGAAGACAACATGAAGGCTACTGAAATACCTTCATGTAGTTTTTCAGAACCTTAACAGTTCTTTAAGTGCAAAAGTAGCTCCTATGCTAAGCTCTGTCGTTATGGTGGTCTGTAAGTGGCTCCGCTTAACAGTTCCAGTTCTAAAGTTTGGCCTGCTGGAAAAAAACCTGCACACACACACACACACACACACACACACAATAGAAGTGTGTTAAAACGGCCACATAAAACCTAACACTCAATGGTATATGAAGACAACATGAAGGCTACTGAAATACCTTCATGTAGTTTTTCAGAACCTTAACATCCGGCTGCTGAAGCACTTGACACAGCTCCTGAGGAGAAAAACAGTTCGATATCAATCAGATACTGACTCGTCATCTACGATACTGCCGTCAGGATCAGTCTGTACTTCCTTTTAGAAGATTCGGCATGCTCAAATAGATACTGGGCCACAGATTTAAGCAAGATGAAAAAAATACTGAATATAGATAAAAATAATTTTTAATGTTTAAATCTGTGATGCCATTGTGTTGTAATGTTTTTAAGGACTACAGTAGGTTAAAAAAAAAAGTCCTATATAGGGCCTTATGAAATTTTAATTTTTCCCAAATTCAATTTTTCTTAAATTCTGTTTTTTTTCTCTCTCTTTTAATTTTTTCCAATTTAATGGATAAACCAAAAAAAATTAACGTTTAACAAAACTTACATTTTTAGGGCTGTATGAAATCACGTTTTAAACAACCTTTTTAATTTTTCTTGATTCCATTTTAATGGATAAATTAAATGTGTGTAATCAAAAATATTGAATGTTTAACAAAAAATATATTTTTAGGGCCGTATAAACTCTTTTCTTCCCGTTTTGGTTTTGTTTCATGAAATTTTATTTATCAAAAAGCATGTCTAATCAATTGAATTCTTAACTTTAATCATTTATTAACATTTATACAGTAATACCCAACGAAATTATTATTAAGAAATTCTGCTGTTTTAATTAATTTAAAAAAAATGTAATACAAATTTATGATAAAAAATGGTGGTAATCAAATGGAGGCATAACACATCATCTTCATTAATCTTTTTCATTTTAACCAAATTAAAATTGAATTCCTTTTATTAAAATTGTTAATCAAGTAACAAAAAAAAGTTAACTATCATCATCACTCTGACAAGTACATTCTACTTTACAATAGAATGTGTCAATTTCCTGAAGTTAAACTGAATGTCTATTTTGACAAGTTTTAGTGAAGACCATTGAATTTGTGTGTATCTGACAATGTTTTAATGAAATGCTTGACTCCTGTCACTGATCCTGATGGAAGCAGGTGTGTCTCGGTTACCTGTGTGATTTCAGGTGAGACCTGCAGTGACGGCAGATACTCCTGTAGAAACTGAATACACTCCAGCCCCTGTGTGAACAGCATTAAAACAGCCTGCAGTTAGATTCATTAACTATTAACTCAAGTCATCCCTAGCGTTAATGTAACTGGTTTCGGGTCTGAATAAGACGATCAGTTGAGGTGATTTCAGACTCACTCTTTTGAGATGAATCATGTGCAGAGTCAGCGTGCACTCGGACAGCGTCTGAAACACAACGGCAAATCATTACAAATCACTGTCAGACATTTAATGAAAGCGGTTTATGAAAGCCTTGACTGACGTACCAGAACAGTCTGGGCATCTGAAAGGTCAAAGGTTGGTTTCAGAGGGGCCATGAAGCATGCTGGGACGATATGCTTATAGATGAAATCCGGAAATCCCACCAAACCGTCTTTTCCACCTGAGAAAGAGAACATGTTAAAAGCAGTGAATTATTATAGACTATTATAGTTATTAAATGTTTTGAATTCCATTTTCATTTGTTCAGTTTTTAACAATTTTATGTACTTTTATCAGTTGTTAGTTTTCTCTTTAAGGATATTATTTAGGTTTAAATTATTTTAATTAAAGCTTTAGTTCAATTTTATTTTTTTATTTTACTTTTCATTTTACAACAATTATAACATAAAAGTCTTGCTGCTGCCTGAAGAATAAACATGTTAAAAGCAGTGTAAATGTAGTGTTATATATTATATTTTTATTAATATTTTGAATTCGCTTTTCATTTTTTAATTTGTTTAATTTTTTATAATTTTGTGTTTTTGTTTTTGGATTATTATTTAGGTTTAATTTAAACTTTTATTTCCAGTCAGTAATTTTATTTCCTTTAGTTGCCAGTTTATTTTAACTTTTCACCTAATATTTATATTATTTCAGTTTTACTTCAGTTAACAAAAATATTTTAATAGTTTTAATAACCACCCTTACTAAAAGCCTAGAAGCATAACATGTTAAAAGTGTTATTTTAGTATTACTTATATACTATTATAGTTTTATTAATATTTTGAATTAGCTTTTATTTTTAGTCCATTTTAATTTTAATTTAATTCTAAGTTTTAATTATTATTTCCAGTTAAATAATTTCAGGTAGTTGTTTTCTAATTTTTATTTAGTTTGCTTTCACCTAATATTGTATTTTATTTCAATTGACAAAAATATTTTGACGTTTTAGTTAACGATAACAACCCATATTAAAAGTACCCCAGAGTTCCACCAGTCTGGACAGGATAATGAAGCAGGTTTTCTGGGCGACGGGGTCTGGGAAATCCACAGCTCCCTGGATGATGGTGAACAGCACACGCTCGATATTCTCAGCTCCTGTCAAACAGCAGCATAAAGTCAGTTCATCTTTTTCAGGCACAGGTTTGCTTTCTTTCTGAACAGGACAGCGCCTCACCCTGACTGGCCATGACCTCGTTTATGCCACTGCTGGCGATGGTCTGAATGAAACTGAAGTAGCTTCTTCTCAACATCTGCTTCTCTAAAGCAGCCGTCTGGTCGTTCTCCTCCGCTGGACGAGACAACACCTCGAATATGGCCATCACTAGAGGCATGAAGATCTCCTGGAGGAAAGGAGACACCTGGTTCTGGGAGAGATGGAGAGTCCATAGGAATTATTCAGGGTTCCTACCCATTTTCCATTTTAAAATGTCATACTTTCCCATACTCAAACCTTCCAAACCTCTCAGTAGATTTTAAGACCCTATTTAACATAAATGGTTCAGAGCATTATTTTCAGCTTTATATTTGGTATATGTGACCCTGGACCACAAAACCAGTCATAAGGGTAAATCTTTCGAAATTGAGATATATACACATCATCTGAAAGCTTTGATGTATGGTTTTGTTAGGATCGGACAATATTTGGCTGAGATACAACTATTAGAAAATCTGGAATCTGAGGGTGCAAAAAAATCTAAATATTGAGAAAATCGTCTTTAAAGTTGTTCAAATGAAGTTCTTAGCAATGCATATTACTAATCAAAAATGAAGTTTTGATATATTTACGGTAGGAAATTTGCAAAATATCTTCATGGAACATGATCTTTACTCAATATCCTAATGATTTTTGGCATAAAAGAGAAATGTATAATTGTGACCCATACAATGTATTGTTGGCTATTGCTACAAATATCCCCCAGCGACTCAACACTGCTTTTGTGCTCCAGGGTCACATATGGTACAGTCATCTGTAAATATTATTTTCTCAGGGGTTTTTTCATTGATTTTCTCGAAGTGACAACCTGCAAAATAAAAAATACAGACTTTTACATGCACACAAGAAACTTTTTTGTGCCCTCGAGAAACTATTCACATGCGCATGGGAATTTTTTGCATGCTTATGCATTACAATTTCTAGTTTTATATAACCCATTTCCTTTGTGCATGACTATGAATAAAATGAGAATGGATGCACATGAATTAACAGATCTACTTGCTCAAAATTTGGCTTTTCTTACTGTATTACCTCTAATATCAAGGCACAATGTCCAATTTAACACAACCTCTGTGGCGGCGCAGAAACCATGCAACAAAATGGGCTGATGACAAAATTTGCCAAGTTCAAGGGTCTATAATAAAAGACTGGTACTGTGAAAAGTGTTTAAAATTTGGCTTTCATTAGGGCAGTATGCAATATTTCAAGGCCTTAGGTCTCTTTATTGCATACTTTGTGGAGGCCAAGACACCACACCGCGAAATGGGCTGATGCCACAACAGGTGGCTCAGTGTGTATTGTCCTATATGCTACGTTTAACGGTTTCTCGTGCGCACATGAAAGTCTGCATACGTTTTATTTTTGCAAAGGTCCTTGAGGCTATGTAATACGGTGCTAAGAATATTGTAAGAAGAAACCCAAAATGCTTATAACATGCATTCTGCATAATCAAAAAGTGCATATTTGACAATCACTAAATAATCACTAAACAGCTGCCATGAAATCTCACTTCTTGTACAATAAATTTATTTTCATTAATTTCTTAATTTTCTATTATAAAAAATAATTAATTTTTAAAACTAAAAATCGTGGATAAATTTTTTAGTTATATCACCCAGCCCTAATTACAACATCAACCATAATATTTATGGTTGTCTTGATTTCTTCATACGAAATGGGCTGATGCCACAACAGGTGGCTCAGTGTGTATTGTCCTATATGCTAAGTTTAACGGTTTCTCGTGCGCACATGAAAGTCTGCATACGTTTTATTTTTGCAAAGGTCCTTGAGGCTATGTAATACGGTGCTAAGAATATTGTAAGAAGAAACCCAAAATGCTTATAACATGCATTCTGCATAATCAAAAAGTGCATATTTGACAATCACTAAAATAATCACTAAACAGCTGCCATGAAATCTCACTGCTTGTACAATAAATTTATTTTCATTAATTTCTTTATCTATTATAAAAATTAATTTTTAAAACTAAAAATCGTGGATAAATTTTTTAGTTATATCACCCAGCCCTAATTACAACATCAACCATAATATTTATGGTTGTCTTGATTTCTTCATTTTCAAACGCTGAACCATCTAACTCTTGAAGGAAAGCCACAGGAAGGCCTTAAACTTCTCTTTTGTTGATACGCACTAAGCATTACAGATTTTGCATTTCCAAATGCACGTTTAACTGACTCAAACTTGGACCAGATGTACAGACTTAGTTTGTGTGGAGCAGCATTTACTGTAAACTGGTTTATTCTGATTAATCGTGCAGCCCTGTACCTTAAACTTGGCGGTAATCTGACTGATGAGCGGGATGAACTCCTGCAGGTCTCTGGGCTCGCAGTCCTTCAGCATGTGCTGCGACGCGGCTGGAATGAAGGGCAGCACCTCCTCCTCCAGACAGATGATCATGCGGTGGAGAAAGGAGCGCACAGCGCTGCGCAGCGGCCCTCGCTGGACGGGACAGCTGATTGCCGGAAGGAAGGTCTGCAGGCAGTCCAGATACACTTCAGAGCAGCCGCACTGCTTCACCGTCTGTTTGTTACTGAACGCCTTGCTGGTGCGACTGAGGAAGAGGAACAAATCACCATGCAATGATTAGAATTTCTTCATTTGGTCAAGCTTTCTTAAGTTGCACCCACTCATGTCATGACTTGTGAGTCATGACTTTTGACAACCAGTGTTGTCGTGTTGTCAAAAGACCCGGTACTTTTTTTTTTTTTTTTTTAAGTACCGGTGCTACCGAATACCCAGTCAACACGGTTCTTGATGCACTATCCGAAAGGTGCGCAGATGCGCTCTCTTCATAAAAGCACAGAGACGTGGCGACATCAAAATGAGGAAACACATCAAACTAACAAAACACTAAAGACAGACACCCAGATCACAAATAGATTTTCCAAAAGGCTTTGACTTCGTTGAATAAACATGAGCACTGCACGTGTCAAAGTCGAAACCCTGTGTGGGTGTTTTTATATCACTGTATTTCTGAAGGAAACCGACTTGTCTTCAGAAAATTATGGATGTCATTTTCACTTCATCTTGCATGTAATGCCTGAGCAGCGTTTGTGAGCGCAGCGCTTATTTGATTGCAGCCGTTATCGGGGAAACCTCTATATCTCCCGCTTTACAAGCGCCTCCTGCTGGCAGAGAATGAATTTGCATATATATGCCGCCACCAATGAGCATTAGAATGAAGTTTCTTTATTAACTATTTAATGCACCTATAACTTTTATAAGGGTAAAAAAAACAGGAGGACATGATGATATTTACTATTTTTACCCACCAGAGGTTTTTAAATGAATTGTGAATCTAAAATATGCGTGTTAGAGAATGTACAAATGGTTAACATTGTTTGTGTCATATCAGACAGAAAAGCAGTTCTGGGCTTTTATTCATTTATTTTTTAGCTAATTTAGTTAGTTGTTATTCTTGGCTGAATAACTCTAGAAGGGTTTCAAAAGCCCTTTAAAATTAAATACGTACACAGTTTGGATTAAATGAAAGTAGTGTCAAATTTTTTAATTAGCATGTTTTTGTGTTTTCATTTGGTACCGAAATTGGTACCGAGAACCGTGGATTTTCACTGGTATTAGTACCGAATACTGACATTTTGGTACCGTGACAACACTACAGTGTTGTTTTACTATTATTGAGATACCATTTTAATTTTATTTAGGTATTTTCTGCTTTTTTAGTTAATTGTAGTTAAAGTTTTACAAATTTTGTTACGTTTTGTCATTTTTATTAGTTATTATTGTTTTTAAATATATGTCTATATAGTTCATTAATCCTTTCCAGTTTTAGGTTATAGTTATTTTAATAAATCAAGTTAAACTTAATGAAACTGAGAAATGTTGCCTCGGAAATTAGGCTAGGGGAAAGAAAACATCTAAAATACACCGTTATGTGCTTATTTTATTTACTTTTTCTATTTGCGTTTATAGATTTCAGAAAGAATAAATAACTTTAAAAGCCACAAGTTTCCTCTACACTTACATACACCAAACTTAACAGTTTTACTCCTATCTACACGCTGAAAGGTTTTATAGAACAATTCATCCATACATCATTCATCTGATTTAACATTTAAAAACAATTTCTGGCTGTTGACTGTTTTTTCTGATCTATGAAGTGATTAAAAAATACAAAACCTCCTCTGTAAAGAAAAAAAACTAATGTCAACAAAATTAAACAAATTTTAAACCTTGATTTTTCCAATGTTCCTATGCATTCAGTACTTCTGGAAATACATGAAAATTAGTGTATTAATTGGGGTCTTGTTTGCATATTTAAATATAACATTTGTAATACAAACAACTGACAATGCACTATGATTAATTAACTAGGTTAAAATATTTAGCCTATTAAACTTGTGGTTTGTCACTTTAAAAGCTTGATTCAAGTCAGTTCAACACAACATCTATTTAATCTTCACGTTGTCAGCGTTGTGTGTTTACCTGGCGAATCCCACAGCGTGATTTAGACAATCAGCCAGCACCGCCTGTCTCTCTTCATTGGCCTCCTGCGGCAGTTTTGCGAGCAGCATGCGAAACGCCTCCATCAGCGGCGTCAGGAGACTGCGCATCAGAGCCTGCTTTCGCTCGGCCGGACTCTCTCCGTTCACGATCAACACACCGGCCGTCTCAAACATGAACAGCTGATCGTCACTGCTCAGCAGCACCGGAAAGCCATTCTCCTGGACACACGAAGAGAGAGGAGCGATCACGCAGCTGTTTAGGGCTGATTTACATACTACTTCATATGAGTTTTATGAGCTGTTACCGGTGGAGCGAGCTCTAACAGGTCCTGTATTCTGCTGAGTATGTCCTCGATGAATGCATTCATGTGTTTACTGTGAAAATAAACAAGAAAACCGCATTATTATCAGTGCATGAACTGATAAAATGCATACTGTAAATATATAATAATATATTACAATATTTGTAATGTATAATGCCAGGTTTATTAGACAAGCTAGAGAAGAGTAGAAATGCATAAAAAAAAAAAGATATAAAAACTATTATAAATAATTGAAAGTTTTTTTTAATATATATATTTAATAGACCTAAACTGCAAGCTATCAGATTATTTGTATTCATTTATTGACAATTGCAGATAAACAAATTATAAAAAATAGTAAAATATCTGATAATTAATAACTGTTCAATATGATAAAAATTAACATGATAAAAAAAATTACTTAAACTAAAATGTTTTTTAATGTTCTGTAATTGTTAATAAATTAATAAAAACTATTTGATAACTTGCAGTTCAGGTCTATTAAATGTTAAAAGTGAGGGTTTCAATTGTACCGTAATGTTAATGTTAAATGGCTATAATTACTCATTCTCAGAAAAAGAATAAAAAACATTTAATAGAGGCATTAGTATTCATGCATAGTACTTATTAAAATGATTGCTATTAAACAAATATTTAAAATGGACTGTTTTGTTGTTACTAAATAAATTGAGATCTAATTTTAACAAATTTTTATGTTAGTTGTGATTAATTTACAGAAAAATGCATAATTTTCTGTATGTTTAACTGACTGACAGCTCAAAAAATAATGAATAAGTGGCATATAAAAACAAATAGAGAAATTGCTAATAGGCTAATATAAATGGACCCTTTCACCTAGTGTGTGTGCATGTATATAGCTGTAGAGTAACTCACTACAGGGTTTTGATGAAGCGCGAGAACAGATAAGCCACTCGACTGCGCACCTTTGGACTGCTGTGCCTCAGACCACGATGGTCTAAAAACGCCATCTAAAGCAAACAAAAACACAGCTTTTATGGGTCAAACTAAATCTGACTGCATCATTCTCACATCTCAAAAGTGTTTAAACTATGAGTGACACAAAACCAATCTCGCTGCAGGGTAACTGAGTGAAATTAGTCAAAGGAACAGGCTTCGAACACTCACCAAAACACTAGGAATGTGCTGCGGCTCGACGAGGAAGAACTTATCATAACGGACGACGGTCTCGAAGAACTCCAGAGTCACTGAGGAATGCTGATACTCGCTCACGCCACAGATGATCAGCTACACAAACACATACACAACATCACGTTATTTTGTGCAGCCAGAGACTGATTTGTTCAAGCTGTCTTTTCATTCAGAAAGCTTTAGAGAGAAACGACAAATGTTATTCTCACAGTTCTCATCATGGACTGCAGCGTGCTGGTTTTCGTGGTGTCTCCTGAGAAATGCGCTCCGTGAGACGCAGGGAGAGCTTCACCCAGCATATACAGCAGCCTGATGGCCATCTCCACCTCCATGAACTGCACCGTCTGCCAGTTCCTGCGCACACACAGAAATCAGTGATAACATGTCTTTAGATGGGCTTTCAAGTTCATGATTTTTTAAAGGGGTCATATGATGCGATTTCAAGTTTTCCTTTCTCTTTGGAGTGTTACAAGCTGTTCGTGCATAGATAAGATCACTAAAGTTGCAAAGACTAAAGTCTCAAACCCAAAGAGATATTCTTTATAAAAGTTAAGACTCGTCTACGCCCTCCTAAAACGTCTCGTTTAAACACGTCACTATGTGGGAAGGATTTGCATAACACCGGCCAAATGTTCATGCAAAGAAAGGTGGTGTAACTTTGATTCTCAAAGTGGTTAAGTTGTATTTACAACACTGTTCCAGAACAGTTCAAACCAAATATTCAGATGTGTGCAACGCATTTTACGGAGGACGAGGACTGTTTCCTGGTAAAGTAGACTACAATGCCAGTGTTCTGACTCACAGACGGTAAGTACGCTTTCATATTTAAAGGATTTGCCACTGATGATTCAAACGCGAGTTTTTTGGGCAGTGTAGAGTAGCGCTTGTTGTTTGTCATTTCTCCGATCACAAATGCAGACATGGTTTTATATATATATAAAGATAGTATAAGTCATTATAATCAGTAATTATGTCCCCACTGGATGCAACACATGCCTCGTTTATAATGGGTTTTAATGTTTTTGTCTCGTCACTCCGGCCGGACAGGGCAGCACAGTATGGTAAGGGGTGTAACATTTCCGTCACACGCTTGAGGTATTCGGCCAATCACAACGCACTGGATAGCTGGCCAATCAGAGCACACCTCGCTTTTCAGACCGATGAGCTTTGTAAAAATCGACGCGTTTTGGAAAGGCGGGGCATAGAGGAGAAACAATAATGCACAGTATGTGGAAAATAATGTGTTTTTTTCATCTTAAACTGCATAAACAGTTTAAGAAAAAAAAAAAAACAATACACAAAATAATGTTCTTTTTTAGCAACGTCATATGACCCCTTTAAATATGGGTCACACAAGCTCAGGTTTGTGATATCATAACCTTGAAGACATCTGAAAACAGACAAATCAGATTTGTGGAGTCTACGAGTGCTTAACACTAGAGCGTCTCATCTCAGAAGAACAAGGAAAACACTATTTTCTGTGATATTTCCCAGCGTGCTGTGCAGGTTTGTGTCTTACTGCATGGTGGCATTGAAGACTCTGTGCACGGCTTCCAGCAGAAGCTCAGGAGAGACTTGAGCCAGTCGGTCCAGCAACATCTTTAACTGTTTCCTGTATTCGACAAACATGGCCTCATCCTCGCCCTGAGAGAAACAAACACTGTATTTTATATCAGGGCTGAACAATTTATCATAAAACCAAAATCACAATATGGCTTAGTGCGATTGTAAAATTAAACAGATGTGTTGTGAGTTTCAGAAGTCGCTTTAACATGAATTTGGGAATGCAATAAGCGCCACCCATCTTCCCATACTTTAAATGAGAAGTTCAAATTAACAAAAGAGAGAAAAAAAACTTCCTGCAGTTTGTCAAACTTTTTATTTCAGTAAATAATTAAAGCATTTTATATGATATTTGATATTGATAGTTCCATATCAACATTAAAGGCTATATTCATGGCAAATTCAAAAGAAACAATTTTAAATAGTCTAAATAACAATAATAATCAAATGAATTGCACGTTATAAAAAAAATAATTATTAGCAATCTTTCAATTTGATAAAGATTGTGATATTTTGGCAGGATAAACCATTGAAAAAAAAAGATAAGTTTATGTAATTTCTGAGTAAAAACATTACCTAATATAATTTAAAGCAGGACACTAATAAAAAGCTGTACAGTCCAGAAAGACTTAAAGACTTCACATAAACAAATCACATAGACGTTCAGTTCAGTTCTGCTCATTCCTTTCATCAAAATAAAAGTTAACGGTTTAAGATTAAGACGGACATAAATGTTTAATTTTTATTATAATTAAATATAATAATTAATTAAACATAATATAATTAAATAATATAATTTTACAGTATTTTTTATTATTATTTTTCTTAAATAGTTTTTTTTTACAGTGAAATGTTACAATTGTAACATTTCTTATTTTGTTATTTAGTAAGAATTTTAATTGTTTATATATCACTATGGCTCTAACATAATAATAATTGTAATAATAACAACAACATCATCATCATCATTTTGGCAATTATTACAGTTAAACTGTAAACACTTTGCTGGCACAAACAAACACTGTACATTTATATTGCCAAAGCACTAACAAAAAAACAAACAAAACACCACACTTTCCACACTGACCTCATTTTCAAAGTTATACTCGTCATCGTACTTGAGTTTGTTCATCACAGCCAGCATGATCGCCTGTTAGCAAGACAACAACAATCATAAACAACAGCATTAATTTACACTCATGCAGCTGAGATATGTGACCCTGGAGCACAAAAGCAGTGTTAAGTCGCTGGGGGATATTTGTAGCAATAGCCAACAATACATTGTATGGGTCACAATTATACATTTCTCTTTTATGACAAAAATCCTTAGGATATTAAGTAAAGATAATTTTCCATGAAAATATTTTGTAAATTTCCTACTGTGAATATATCAAAGCTTATTTTTTGATTAGTAATATGCATTGCTAAGAACTTCATTTGGACAACTTTAAAGACGATTTTCTCAATACTTGCACCCTCAGATTCCAGATTTTCAAATAGTTGTATCTCAGCCAAATATCCTATCCTAACAAACCATACATCAATGGAAAGCTTATTTATTCAGCTTTCAGATGATGTATAAATCTCTATTTCGAAAAATTGACCCTTATGACTGGTTTTGTGCTCCAGGGTCACATATGAGCCTGTGATGCTGTCGTACCTCCACGTTTGTTTTCTGCTGCTCATTGAGAGCTGGAAGCTGAAAAACACAAACACAGCAGGTTGAAGATGAGAATCATGGGTAGATCATCTGTCAGTCTCAAAATGAGGGTTTTGCATGTGTACCTGTTTGAGAACATGCAGGTAGTCATAACAGAAGCCCACGATGTTGGCTGAAATATCGTCATCTTCATGAATTAGCAGCTGCAGCATCAGGGGAACCTTCCCCTCCACAGCGCGCAACGTTTCCGCCGAAACCTTGACGTCGCCCATCTTACTGAGTTTAGTCCAGCTCAGCACCAGAGACTGACCCATCCCGTTAACCAACCGAGAGAACTTAGCCAGAAAATCCACATCCTCCTCCTGATGGACGTGACAGATGAGAAATCAGTCTTCAGTCTGATTAACATGCAACTTGAGATGTAGCAAAATCGATATCACGATACGGCTTAGTGCGATTGTAATTTAACAAATATATGGGCAACTATATGGGGTTTCAAAGTGAAAAGCGCCACTCCCGGCAACCTGCAAAAAATAAAAGCTTGATGGTTTAACATTTGAAAAATAAATAAATAAATAAAATTATATTTTTAAATATCTATTTAAGGTGTAAATATTAATGTGATTTTATAATTGTGTGATTTGTGCTTTTTCTATTTAGTACTGGGGGTGGCGCTGTTGAGCGTGTATACGGGAACCAGGTAGGAAGTTATTTAAGAAAGTGTGATTGCGTCTCTCGCTCTCTAGCCTTGGTTGGCACACAAGATGCAATGACGATGTAAGTGTCATTGCATTTTGTTTCTAATTGTTTAAGCAACTTAATTATATATGGTTTATAAACATTATTTTAAACATTATGCAATTTTTTCAAAGATAGTCGTGTTATTTTATTGCTTTGAGGGAACGTGCATTAGTCATATTTTGCGCGATGCACCCTCTTGTGGCCTCAGGAGAGAAGCCAAACGCTTTTTTCCCCAACTAAAATTATTCCTTTCAAATTCTAATATCATTTGAATATTGATAATATTTAAGTACAAAATTCGAATTTAGTTTTTCAGCCATTTTGACAGCCTTGTTGCAAAGTCATTTTTCCAGATTTAAAAAAATACTTACTATTATTTTCTACGCAAATACAATCCCCAACAAATTCATCCCACTCTTTCTAGAATTATTCATTCTTAAATTAAAATACTCAAGTGATTAGGTGAACATTTCGGACATATATAGTTTTCATAGGCCAAATTGCCACTGTTTTTGACCAATTTAGTACAACTACAAAAGTAAGAATATCATTTTAATATTGTACTGTAAAAGTAATTTTTTTTAAAGCCATGCCAGTTTCTGTGGCTATATTCATGGCGAGAGTCAGGGTTAATTTTTCAAAGGTAAAACTAAATAAGATGTTCAAGTTTCAAAAACCCTAAGACTAAATTGGATTTACTTGGTTAAAAACCTTTTTAAATGCATCAACAGAATAAAACTAGTTCCTGAAAGGGGTTGATGAACCCCGATGAACACTTTCCAGAACTATTATGTATTCACACACCTGCTCGATACTGAAGAACCCTGCGGACTGCAGCACCTGACACAGAGACTCCACCAGCTTGGTTTTGTCAACAGGATCCATGCCCTTATTGACGATCTCAAACAGACAATCGCACGCCTCCTCACGCAGTTCCTCCATGGACATGTGGCTGAGCAACAGATTCACAAACCTACACAAACACACAGCTGTCACATAAACAGACAGGAAGCTCAAGGAAGGTCAATTGAGTCAGTCTGACGATATATTTGTGCGAGTCACATATGTGACCCTGGAACACAAAACCAGTCATCTGAAAGCTGAATAAATTAGTATAGGACAATATTTGGCCGAGATACAACTATTTGAAAATCTGGAATCTGAGGGTGCAAAAAAAAATCTAAATATTGAGAAAATCGCCTTTAAAGTTGTCCTTAGCAATGTAGTCCCTTGTGCTCCAGGGTCACATATCTGAAAGCTGAATGAATAAGCTTTCCATTGATTAATGGTTTGTTAGGATAGGACAATATTTGGCTGAGATGCATCTATTTGAAAAGCTGGAATGCGAGTGTGCAAATTTTTTTTTCAAATAAATCAAACCATTGAGAAAATTACCTTTAAAGTTGTCCAAATGAAGTTCTTAGCAATGCATATTACTAATCAAAAATTTAGTTGATATATTTACGGTAGGAAATTTGCAAAATATCTTCATGGAACATGATCTTTACTTAATATCCTAATGATTTTTGGCATAAAAGAAAAATGTATAATTTTGACCCATACAATGTATTGTTGGCTATTGCTACAAATATCCCCCAGCGACTTAACACTGCTTTTGTGCTCCAGGGTCACATATGTATGACCTTCATCAGAGCTGCTCTGACCTGTCATTGGCGATGAGGTTGAGGTCGATCCAGGACACGTATGCGCCCACCACCTCCAGACACTGGCAGGTCAGCTCACTGTGGGTGTGCTGGTATGTCTGAAGGATCTGGAACCAGGACTCGACCAGCGCCGGGATGCACCGCTCACGCATGCTGTCCTTAATCAGAGTGTTTCTGCGTGTCTCCTGAGGTAGGACAGAGAGAGACGTTTTAATGTCATTACGGGAGCAGAAAACAGATTTCTCCTTGAGTTGGGCCGGTTTTACCTCAGGACTGTGCAGGATATCCCGATCAACCACCTCAGCATCGATAGCCATCAGCGTGCGCAGGTAAATGTCCACACCGTTCGGATTCAGTCCCACCAGACTGAGGATGTCAAAGAAGAACTTGGGCCATAACGTCAGATACTCCATCACAAACGTCAGGGCCAAAACCTGCGCCACCTTATTCCTGATGAAGGGCTTTTCTGGATGCACGTTCATCAACTAAACACAAATGCAAATACATGAAAGGAAATCATATTTCAAATGATTCAGCTGGATTTTTCATCATTCACATGAATATCAATGGAACGGTGAACAATACTAACCTGAGCCTGCAACCATTTCATCAGGGTCTCTCGGATCAGCTGCTGTTGAGCTGCAGTGAGCGACCCGTGTCTGCAAAACACAGCATTTATACAATTTTAAAAACTGCATGAAACTATCCACCTTATTTTTCAAAGCTTCTTTTCTATGCTTATCAAGCAGCATAACAGACTGGTATGGTACAGCTAAAATAAAGTAAATTATATCAGAAAACAAATTCAAGTTACAAATGGCCTCACCTGCTTTCATGTTAAACATAAGGTGGATACATTGACATTATAGGGGTGTTTTAATTTAAAAAAAAAAAAACCAAACCAAAATCAGACCATGAGTTATCAATTTTAGAGACAAGTCTAATTAGTTATGCAATTAATTCTACATTAATTAGCTAATGTTTAGTATGTGACTGAAACAGTCTCCCTCTAAATACACATCCTTCTCTTTGTTTTCTAGGTTTAAAGTCAGCTTGAAATTAAAATGCACCTTATATACAGTGGGTACGGAAAGTATTCAGACCCCCTTAAATTTTTCACTCTCGGTTATATTGCAGCCATTTGCTAAAATCATTTAAGTAAATTTTTTTTCCTCAATGTACACACAGCACCCCATATTGACAGAAAAACACAGAATTGTTGACATTTTTGCAGATTTATTAAAAAAGAAAAACTGAAATATCACATGGTCCTAAGTATTCAGACCCTTTGCTCAGTATTTAGTAGAAGCACCCTTTGGATCTAATACAGCCATGAGTCTTTTTGGGAAAGAGGCAACAAGTTTTTCACACCTGGATTTGGGAATCCTCTGCCATTCCTTGTGAACAATTCATCTGTGCATGTTAAGTTTTTTTGGACCTTGTAATGTTTAATCAAAATATCGAACATAAAATATAAACATTCATACATCTGGCAGACGCTTTTATCCAAAGCGACTTGCGTTGCATTCAAGGTATACATTTTATCAGTTAATGCACATTTTCAATTTTCAGAGTTTATATGAATACAAAGATTCAGTGATACCTGAATTTGATCTGATGCTCCAAGACTTGAAAGCAGAAGAACTTTACATGATCGTCACTGACAGAGAAACACAAACGCATCGCATTAATCAATGTTATTACGTGAAATACTGTAGCATCCTGCAGTATGCAGTACATCTTACCTGTAAACCCCTTTAGCCAGGGCTTGAGCGCACACCTCCCATCCATCCAGAGACTCTTTCAACTGCTCAAAATATGCCAGCGCCTAAAAAAAACACACAGTGAGTATGAGTATAGACTGTGTTTTATAATTACGATGCACTCAGAGTATTAGTTATGCAAAATATGTAAACAAATGTGCCAGGGACCGAATCTGAATTCTGCAGACATTTGTGAGTAAATGAATGATTTAAGTGTGTATGTGTTTACTGAAAGATCTGCTGTAGTGTTTTGCGCTCACCCTCTGCCTGTAGCAGGCATCAGCATTGGGGTTCAGTCCCATGAGGGCCTGCTCGTCCATGATGGCAGGTAACGCCGACTCGCAGGCCATACGTGGGTTAGCTGCTGTCCTCGATCAGTTTATCCCAAATCTCCAAACAGGACACACACATCTGAGAGAGACACAGGCATCCACATAAACATGAGTCAGGCTTTAATATCTCACAGTACACACAATAACATAATGTAAAAAAAGTCTTGCAAAAGAAAAAAAGTGCTTGACTGATAATTGGTATACTGATAAACTAGAGAGCAGG
>NW_015505940.1:399245-435421 GCF_001515645.1 Sinocyclocheilus grahami
CACACAAACACACACTCACTCACACAAACACTCACTCAAACACACACACACACAAACACACACACAAACACACTCACACACAAACACACACTCACACACAAACACAATCACACACAAACACACACTCACTCACACAAACACACTCACACAATCACGCACACAAACACACGCACAAACACACACACACACACACACACAAACACACACACACTCACACAAACACACACTCACACACACAAACACACACTCACACACACAATCACGCACACAAACACACGCACAAACTCACACACAAACACTCACACTCACACATATTATAGCATGGACACCTCGCTTTTTTATAATACAATGGGAAAACACCAGAGTGCGCTGTTTTCCATTCATTTCATCTAACAAACAAGGCATTAAAAATCAAAAGCATTATACATCATTTCAGATAATCAGAAAATCCAGTGTGTTTCATAAAGCAATAGCATTTTTTCCCCGCGTCGGTGAATTCATCCAAGTTCATCCGGGATACAGAAGCCACAGCGCGACCTGCCGAGCGTGACGTCACTTCATCCCGGGAGCCGAGGCTGATCAACATCCGGGACACCGGGACTGAGCTCACGTGAATGCCGACACACTTCACGGACTGACTGTACGGGCAGAGCTACGGAGGTGAGTTTCATCTCTACATGGTGTTCGCGTTCTAGTTTAAGCTGGACGCGAGTGTTTTGGGCTCATTGGAACCGAGCGGAAATTGGATACTTGTTTAGTTTGGATAAAGACAGATTGTCTAGATAGTATTGCGAAGCAAAACACAGGACCTCATCCCAGCATGAGTGCTCTCTGGCTCTGAGCTGTGTTCATGTGCTTTTATGATTCTGTGACTGATGCATTCACACACTCTCACACACACACACACACACACGCGCTGAATCAGCACGACTCTCTACACTACCAAAAGCTCGACATATCCTGGTATAGCATCATAACGCTTTCAGGACGTGGTCCCACAGCATCAGCAGCTCTACAGTATTCTTCAAGAGTAATCTGTTATCATCTGACAGCAGCTCTGTAACAGTACTTTTTCTGATGCAACACGGGCCCAATAGTGAGCTTAATCAACTCCATATGAGCCACTAACCCGAAACACGATTGCATTTGTACCATACAATTATATTTACCTCAGATGTTCGCTTAGCTCGCGACTACGATCTCGTGTTTATCAAAATAACCGATTTATTCCCGCGCGCTAGCGCTGCTAACCGACGCGCGTGCCGAATCTCAGCGAACGCGGCGTGACAGACGGAGAAAAACACGCCGAAATAACGACACACCGACATACAAAACCGACGCGCGTGTGTAGTGTTAGTGTTAACTAACACAGGTGGGTAGTTAAGCGAGTTATCGGCTTAATCGGCGGATAAGATTGTTGTGAATGTGGTGATGATGACGATGACGCCGCGCGCGCTGTCAGACAAAAGACTCGCGCGGAACTTTCATATAAATGAATAAAACATGCCGCGACCGTGTAAATGTATGGATAAGGTAAAGTTTACCGCATCTTACCGTGAACTTTACCGCTCCATCATCATCCGCCCAGCTCAAGCGACTCCATGTAACAGATCCAACAGCGGCGTGTCGGGCCGACCGGAAGTGCGGGGTGCGAGAACAGGAAGAACTTCAGCGCGTGACGCGCACGCACGCTTTACGTATATAATTGAGGAGGACGTATCGTTTTTATATAACGACTACAGAAAATGTTTTGTACAATAAAAATGTTTTAGAAATACCTTTCTTTTTTTTCTTCTCCCAAACGAGTATGGAAAAATTACACATTTACGCCACAAATGTACGTACAAAAGAAATATGACTATGATGAGAACCAAACGAAAAGGTGTCAGTAATAACCCAAATGAAAGCGGAGTGAGGATCCATTAATGTCGTAACTTTGAAAAATAATTAATTCTTTTAAAATTACATTAGAAACAACTGTAAAAACTATGTATGCTGGCGGAAGCTGTTACAGTTTTTTTTATTCACTAATACATTCATATAATCTTTAAACAATAAATATTTGTTTAACAGAAAAGCAGTGTCCGTGACGTCACCCGTAGACTTCCGACGAGCGTTTTGAAGCCTAAAGTGGGCGGAGCCAGCCGTCGCCATCTTGGCAGCGCGTCACCGCGCGTCACTCCCGGATAATCGAAAATGGGCAAAGAGGCGGGAGCTGGTTGCTGAAGCCACGCCCACCTAGCTCGACGGGGGTGGCAATCCACCTGTCACTCAAGTGGCCACGCCCTTAATTATGCACAACTTTAAGGCTTAATATAATTTAAACGGATGAGTTATAAAAAAAATTCACCCCCTCACAGTTGTCGTGAAGGGCAAAATTAGCTATATAGACCAAAACCACTTTTTGTACCAAGCTGTAAACATGTTTTTTTCTGCTGTAAAGTTGGGCATTTTAACATGGGGAGTCTCTCTTTTGCAGCCCGCCTCTAGCGGCCAGTCGATGAATTACAGTTTAAGTCACTTCTGTGTTGGGTGTGCGCTACATACTAAACCTGCTGTGTTTATTTCTTTTCACTAGAGGGCTCTGTTCACCAACTAATGAGAGGAGATTTTGCCCATGACATGTCTTTCAGACTAGTGGAAGAAAACGTCCAAAATACAATTTTAAGTGTTTTTTTTATTACTGCAGCAGCACTTTACATACACCAGACTACATGATATAATTAATCAAGATTATTATTAAAGACAATTTAGTCAACTTTTAAGGATTCCAAGAAATGGACTAAAGGATCTGTACGTCTACTTTAGGTCATTTTCTGTGGATTAAAATCTTTTTTAGTATTCGCATTTTTCACACAGCCCCCAGATTGGAGTTGGGTGGTATTTTCCTCATGTTCAATTAGAGCAACAGTCAGACTATAACAGGGCTGTCCAAACTCAGTCCTGGAGGGCCGGTGTCCTGCAGAGTTTAGCTCCAGCTTGCCTCAACACACCTGACTGGACGTTTCTAGCATGCCTAGCAAGAGCTTGATTAGCTGCTTCAGGTGTGTTTGATTGGGGTTGGAGCTAAACTCTGCAGGACACCGGCCCTCCAGGACTGAGTTTGGACAGCCCTGGACTACAACCATCTATAATGCATAAAAACTCAGGGAAAGCCTGAGGGGTGCAGCTCGTTTCCTTCTTCTGTTTGAACTGCTTTTAACTGCTCTGAAAATCACACTCGGCTCTCTTTATTTGTAAAAGATTCGAAGCCGCGCTTTAAAACACAGTGCTGTGAGCCAAAGCCCATTTCGTGTTTATTTAAACGGAAAGCTTTTTCATGGCAGTCCACGGAACCGTGTTGAAAAGCAATCGGCTCACACTACTTCATTTCTGTCTGAGAAACGCTTCCCGCCCTATGTTCCCGCCTCACAGGATCGTGGCGCGCAGGTACAGAGGCGGGAAATCCTCTGAACCAATAATCCCGGGTCATTTTCATGGCTCGGCAGCAGCCGCTCATCTAAATTGTACAGATGTTTCCCACGCTTGCGGCCCGATTGATTTCTCTGCTGGTTGAGGTAATTGTCCAATCCAGTTCGCTCGGACAACGCTTCGGTACTGACTTGAGTCATGGTTTCTTCTTCCAGCCAAAAACCGGCCGTTAAAATGACTCTGCTGAATTTTAAAATCGGCCGTTGGTTTGCGCGGTAATTAGATCAAATAAATAACAACCATGGAAGACTGGAGAAAAGCACGACGGATCTTGCCGAACATCCAAGAAACGCTCAGACTTTCCACCATTACGGCTCCATTCTCTCTCCGTCTCGTTCCTACACGCTGATAGTGTTTTACAGGTGGGCTTTCATTCCCTGCTGATTATTTATCCTGCTTTCCTCCACAGAAGTCCAGCCAGCTCTGAAATACCGTACGAGGCCTGTGTGTTGTCTCTGACCCGCCTGTCACAACAGCTGATCATTAGTCTGAAATACAGCCGACAGCCTCTGAAATCGGCTCAGCTCCTGCACTGAGTTCTAGGCCTGAGTATGTTTAGTCATTCGCAGGATTTGTGTACTGGAAAACGCTCAAAAGACAGACGTGACCGATGGATTTTGAGGACGCTTTGTGATTTTCCAGGATGGCTGTGCCGAACTGCTTTTTTGTTTTGGCTTGTGGTGTACCGAAAGGCGCCGAAACGCAAGCCAAACTCCAAACTACTCGACTTTGGCAGGTGATGCCACACCTACAAGTGTTTTAGCTGAAATCTTTGAGAAAACTTTATGTGTTCAATGGAAACAAAACACCAGACATATAAAACAGATCCTTCCTAGAGGAAATGAGACTTCCAAAAATTTAAAATAACGATTAATTTAGAGTATTATAGTCAACAGACATATAGCATCCAGAGCTGGTTTTCCTGGCACTGATATTGATATTCAATGTCTTTGAATCTATTGTGAGGAGCTGCAAGTCAAACTAATTTCGTTAAAACTAAATCCAAATACAAGAAAGATTATAGGCCTTAAAGGCAGAGTAAGTGATTTCTGGCAGCCAATGTTGATATTTGAAATCACCAAAACAAACACGCCCCTACCCCAAAAGGGTCTTGCCCCTATTTTGATAGCTCTGACAGAAAACTGCTGTCGGGTTCTATTTATGACGTGCTGACACACATTTCAAATGGTGTTCAACGGTGGTTTGATCGCGTCCAGTGTAGGCAGACTTCAGCTGTTGTAGACACGGTGTTACTCAGCTATCGAGAAGAAACAAAGCAACCTCGGCGTCCGATCGCAGGCCTCCGCTCCTCGAGTTCTCTCCAGCGCTGGAAAGCTAATCTGATATTTACACGGGTCCTACTTCTTGCCTTATCGTTCTGCAGACGTTTTCCTCTTTTGTTTTTTATCCGCCATCTCTATCTCTCCGTCGCTGGGCTCGGCTAATGTCCGTCCCGTGCACTGAACGCTCTCTCCTCCACATCACGAGTAGACACGCCCCTTATTGCTGATTGGCTACAAGTTTGTTTTGCTATTCGGCCCGAATCAGTTTTCTAAAGTGTTTTTGAAAAATCACATACCCTGCCTTTAATAGTCAACATACTGTAAGAGTAGAGCTTTAAAATAACATGTCTAATTATTTGCTCGTTTCATCAATTTGATAAGAAATGTTTGACTTTTTAGAATTTTTGATCGCAAACTTAAGTTATTCTGGCAAATCTGGTCTGAGCATCATGAGACATTGTTGAGATCTCTTTCGAAACTAAAGGAGATGCATTTGAAATTACTGCAGTCTTTTTCTCAGCAGAAACATCTAAACGGAGATGTTAGCAAAGGTCTCAGTTTACTCTCCATTTTTATTTTGCTGATGCAACACAGTGAAGCATCTTGTAGGAGCTTTATTGTGATAGTCTGGATGATTTTCTGAAGCTAATATGTGCTTGATTCAAACGTCTTTGAGCCGCAACTAAAACTCTTTTTGGTAAACTAAAACCAAATGAAAGTATGATAGACACTATTGAGTTAATAATAGTCAAAATATGGCAAGAGCCTTACATGGAAACCAGCTTAGATCATTTGGACATTGGACAGTTTGATGAGAAATGTTTGAGTTGAGACTTTTGATCGCAAACCATAGTTATTCTGCCAAATCTGGGCCGAGCATCATGAGACATTGTTGAGAACTCTTTTGAAACTAGAGGAGAAACGTGAGATTAGTGGGGACTTTTTGCAGGAGAAACATCAGAAGTAGGAGACTTTAGCAAAGGCCTAAATTTACTCTCCATTTTTATTTTGCTGATGCAACACAGTGAATCATCTGGGCTTGTAGGAGCTTTAATGTGATTGTCAGATTGATTTTTTTCCAGCTGATGTGTGATTTATTATAAATGTCATTGAGTCTAGTGTGTGTGGTCTCACCGTACCGCGTTCCCAGCGCTCTTACATCACTTTAAACTCATCAGATCTGAGGGGGGTCACTTTACTGACTCGATCCTGATCCACTGATGCACTGATGTGTGTACGGAGCCTTCGAGGGGGAAAATCTGCTGGTATGTTATCCTCAAATGATCCCAAAATGAGCAAATAGTTCTTGTAGCCTGTAAACGTTGTGTGAGATGAGAGCTGCTGGAAAGTGGGGAAACTGAGTAAATCCCAGCAGTGCGATGCTCCATCCGTACGGCTGATCTCAGCCTTCATTAACGGCTGTGTGACTTTCATCAAAGGCAAACAAATAAATGTCAGAGAAATTGAATGATTTCCCAGCATGCTGAGTGCCATAGACCCCCCCTCTGCCATGGAAAAGCTGAATGTTGATGCTCTGGGTTTTGGTGTCTTGGAGAGAGAGGGATTTGGGCAATGGTGCTCTGGTTTTTCTACTAGCAAACCCTATAATGCATAAAAATGTGTAGAAATAAATAAACAAAAATATAATACATTTCTAAAGAATTTACCTTGAGAAAAGCCAGTTACAGATGCATGGCTATTATGGAATTGTGTATGTTCGGAAATAAATATATTTGTGTTGTATAAAATAAAATATATTTTGTATGCATATCACTTGAAAAAGTGGCTTTTGTGGGCTTCCATATAAATACATCAATTTAATACTATAAATAAATTAAACATTATTTCTAATGCATAAGAAAGGCCAGAGACAAATGCATGGCTTTTGTGGGCTTCCATGCGTTTGTAAATAATTAAATAAGTATAAAAATAAGTATATTGATTTGATATCATTTTTAATAATATTTTAATGTAAAATTTTTGTTTTGTGAATTAGGCCTGAAATATAGTCTGCTGTGAATACTAACAGATTATATAACACAACTTCAGTATGCACTGAATTCTCAGTAGTATATATAGAGATGTGGCATGCATTAAAGTGACTTTTACTGTCAGTTTTCTTTCAGATCAGCGACTGTCACATCAGAGCAACAGTCTGAAGACAATCTTGCTGAGCAAGTAAGTAAAAGTGAAGCTGTTGACATGTTTATAGGAGCTACCTGAAAAATAACACATCTGGTTTAAGGGTACAAACATTAGCAGGAAGCTCTATCGCCCCCTTGAGGACTGAGGTTTGCTGCCGCCACAGCAGCTCAAGAACACACAGTAAGTGCGTTTAAGTCGACCGCCAAGTGTTCGCGTGCTTGCACAAAGTGTTTTTGGCCTTAATCAGCGATTTGTATTTCAACACAACTCTGAAAATCAATGGGCGAGCGGATGGACTGCAGTTCAAACGCATCCATTCATTACAGCGTGATTTCCAGAAGATTTTTCCACACATTTTTGAGTCTGCTTCCCTGTGGAATGGTTTTCCTGTCTGCACGGGAGCAACATCAGACGCAAGTGGGCGAAAGAGAGCCAAACGCCCGGCTAGAGCTTTCATTGTTCACTCACACACACACACACAATCAAATATCCCACACACTGCAGGAAATGGTCAGATGTTTAATTCATTCAGTACAGGGTTTATTTTTTCTCTCTCAGTGCAAAACAACAAGAGTTCT
This sequence comes from Sinocyclocheilus grahami, assembly GCF_001515645.1. Lineage (NCBI taxonomy): Eukaryota > Metazoa > Chordata > Actinopteri > Cypriniformes > Cyprinidae > Sinocyclocheilus > Sinocyclocheilus grahami. The sequence continues at coordinate 406,723 of NW_015505940.1, forward strand.
TCTATAACGTGTGCTGGTCGTGTACAGATGCTTCTGTGGATTTGAAGGGAGGCCCTCGAGGATGATACGAGGATGATGAGGATGATGATGTGGGGCTCGTTCAGGTCAGCAGCAAAGAAACCCAAAATAAACTCATATACAAAAGCTCGGCTCCAAAACCTAGTGAGCAGCATCCTAATATAAACAGAAACTCTGTGCACCACAAAAACAGTGAAGTGCACAGGAGAATCAACTGACAATTGAGTTTGACATGCTGAATATGTACAAATATTGGGTACTTATTGCATGAAATATATTTAAATAGACATTTCTCTTAATTCTGTGGAAGCTTGTTTCTGCTACTAATAAATTAAAAAGGTAATTGTGACTTTTTATCTTACAATTTGGACTTTTTCTTAATTGCAATATTTAATTCAGAATTGTGAGTCATTAACTTGTAATTCTGAGGAAAAAAGAGAACTGCAAGATATAGAAATCTCTGATTCTGATTTTTTTCTGATTTTTTTTATCTGATTCTGAGTTTACATCTTGCAATTCTGTTTTTTTTCACCACATGATTCTTGCAATTCTTTAAAAAAAAACAAGATTTGAGACTAAAACCATGATATTAAAATCATAATTACCATTTTTTTAATCCCATGGATGAAACAAGCATTGTGTTTAATCTATCATCTTCAATAAAAAAAATACATAGGCATATATATATACAGTGGGTACGGAAAGTATTCAGACCCCCTTAAATTTTTCACTCTTTGTTATATTGCAGCCATTTGCTAAAATCATTTAAGTTAATTTTTTTTCCTCATTAATGTACACACAGCACCCCATATTGACAGAAAAACACAGAATTGTTGACATTTTTGCAGATTTATTAAAAAAGAAAAACTGAAATATCACACGGTCCTAAGTATTCAGACCCTTTGCTCAGTATTTAGTAGAAGCACCCTTTTGATCTAATACAGCCATGAGGCTTTTTGGGAAAGATGCAACAAGTTTTTCACACCTGGATTTGGGGATCCTCTGCCATTCCTCCTTGCAGATCCTCTCCAGTTCTGTCAGGTTGGATGGTAAACGTTGGTGGACAGCCATTTTTAGGTCTCTCAACCCACTGTATATATATATATATATATATATATATATAGGCCTAAATGTAAAAAAAAATTCCAACCATTTAGATTATACAGTTTTAATAAACTATTAAACTATTTCATGTGACACATGTTTGTCAGTCATACATAAATGAAACAGGTCAGATGTCTGTAACAGCATCAAATAAATACAAAAATTAATAATAAATGATGCCATGATTTTCATTTGTGTACGACTGACAAATATGCATCACAAGTTCATGAGTATGTGTAACTGTGTAATCCAAATGGATGGAAATGTTATATGGAATTCAAATCTTAAATTTAGGCCTTGAATATGTTTTTGAATGTGGATGACTGCCTTTCACAATGCATTCTGTGATTGTATTATCTGTGAAGGGCACAAGCAAAGCTGCTCTCGTATTTGGCCAAAATGATGAATTGTGAAGGAATCTGTGCTCCCTTCAGATGCCGTCTAGTTAGGCAGCTCACTAGGTTTTGGAACAGACTCACAGAAACATGGATGCCAAAGCTGTTGATCATACAATGAATCAGAATGTGGGCAAACACAAGCGTGACTCTAGTCTTCTTCATTCAACTCAACCACAAAATACGTCCATTAACAAAATGACTTGTATATATTTCTATATTTATATATCTAAAGTGCATTATAGTACAAAAATATAGAAGGTCAGCAGCACCTTGATACCTTTACAAAATAAATACACCATTCAAACAAAATAAATTACAGGAATTCTGACACCGTAATAGAGGCATAGTCCTAAAAAATAAAAATAAAAAAGAATAAAAAGGAAAACGAAAAAGAAACAAAGCAAAGTATTCACAAGGCACCAAATGTGTGGCTCCGTGGAGCTGTAATAATGCTTTAGCAGTATCGTTAGTTGTCTTTGTCATTGTTCGGGCGCACTGAGAATATTTACAGACAATAAATATTTTCCTCTCTCTTTTAGATGAACATTTAGGTGTCCATTTCAAATGTCCTCACGGATCTGAAAGAGAAAAAAGAAAACGGCATTGATTTAAAATGAGCAGCAGTAGTTCACTTCAGCACGTACTCAGCTAAACTTAAAGTAAAGTACGTGTCATCTCATTTAAGAGCTCTGTTAAGTATCACGGATATACTTGTGTAGTTTTTGTTCGTTTTGTTTATTTTTGTTTTCTGTTTTCATTTTTAGTATTTTAGTTAAAGTTTTAGTAATTTTGTTGTGTACACTACACAACAAAATTATTTTCATCATTTTATTAGTTTTTTTTATTAATTGATTTTAGTTTTACTTTTTTTTAGTATTTCAAATAATACTAAATTATAAATGTTAATAATGTATATTTATTTTATTTTTTTCAGCTCATGTTTATTTCATACCAAGTAATGGAAATGATTTTTTTTTGCTTTAGTCAAGGTTATTTTATTTTTAGTTTATTTGATACAGTATAAAAGGTTTTGTTAATATTTTGAATTAGAGTTTTTGTATATTTTCTGTGTTCTAATTTAATTTGAAAGTTTTAGTAATTCTGTTGTGAAGTCTTTTTTATATTAGTTTTTTAAAAATCATTTTATTGATTAGTTTTAGTTAATTAAGTTTTAGTTATTTAAGTACTTCAAACCGACCAGCTGCAATTAAACAAAATATTTTAAGTTCAATCTTATTTATTTTATTTGAATTTTAAGCAAATATAAGATTATAAGATTTACCGTTGTCAAAGACTGACAGTGTTTTAGTGCTGCTCCAGGTGGAAAGCGCTGGTGAACTCCTGCAGCGATCGAGCCCTCCTCTTCCTCTTCTCCCCCTCCCTCCTCTTCCCCGCGCGGCCTTTCTTCTTCCTCTTGCCGATGGCCTTCAGCGTGCTCTCCTTGTACGTCTGGGACTTGTTGGTTTCCTGCGGGAGGTTGGTTCCCTCCTCGTCCTCCAGACGGAAGCTGATCGGCAGGTTCTTGGTGCCTCCGGCGGGTTTGGGGTGGGCGGTTCCCGTCCCTATGGACACACCCACTCCCATCGGCATGGCAACCGTGAGGCCGCCGCCCCCTCCGCTGCTGGCCATGCCTCCTCTGGGCTGCGGGACGTCCCGGATCTCGGCCGTGTGAACATCTTGCAGCAGCTCCTGCAGCCACATGCGCCTCTTGAAGTCCTGCAGCGTCCGGCCCTTATCGTGCATCAGCTGAGCGTGAGTCACTGAACGCCTCCTGAAACAGACAAACATTTGGGTTCAGAATTGCATTTGACAACTCGAAAACACTGCTCCATTCAAATAAGAACATCGGTCTTTGCAATAAAAACAGCTTTGCTTTTTGGCTGATGTCACCTTCAGTTTTAAATTGCAATGCCCACTTTTTCACAATCCAATCAACTCCCAATTAAATAACAATCCTGTTTCACTCAGAAATGTGTCAGATTACAGAAGTAAAACGGGTTAATAATACAAATACAATAATATATAAAAATTATATATAATATAAAAAATCTAATCAAAATAAAGTCATAAAATATAATAATAAAAATAACATACATACACACACATACATATTAATCAAATTGATTCCAGTTCACAGTTCAAAATTATATATAATAAGTAATAATTATAATAAAATATAATAATACAAATAAAGATATAATATTATATTAAATATTATACAAATATTAAATATTAGGCTATAAAAATAAAATATATAAAATAAACTTTATTTGACTTAAAAAGTAAATAAACAATAGATAAACATATAACACAAATAAAGTGAGAAATATAATTATAATTAAAAAAAGAAAAATTAATAATAAATGATGCCATGATTTTCATTTGTGTACGACTGACAAATATGCATCACAAGTTCATGAGTATGTGTAACTGTGTAATCCAAATGGATGGAAATGTTATATGGAATTCAAATCTTAAATTTAGGCCTTGAATATGTTTTTGAATGTGGATGACTGCCTTTCACAATGCATTCTGTGATTGTATTATCTGTGAAGGGCACAAGCAAAGCTGCTCTCGTATTTGGCCAAAATGATGAATTGTGAAGGAATCTGTGCTCCCTTCAGATGCCGTCTAGTTAGGCAGCTCACTAGGTTTTGGAACAGACTCACAGAAACATGGATGCCAAAGCTGTTGATCATACAATGAATCAGAATGTGGGCAAACACAAGCGTGACTCTAGTCTTCTTCATTCAACTCAACCACAAAATACGTCCATTAACAAAATGACTTGTATATATTTCTATATTTATATATCTAAAGTGCATTATAGTACAAAAATATAGAAGGTCAGCAGCACCTTGATACCTTTACAAAATAAATACACCATTCAAACAAAATAAATTACAGGAATTCTGACACCGTAATAGAGGCATAGTCCTAAAAAATAAAAATAAAAAAGAATAAAAAGGAAAACGAAAAAGAAACAAAGCAAAGTATTCACAAGGATCCAAATGTGTGGCTCCGTGGAGCTGTAATAATGCTTTAGCAGTATCGTTAGTTGTCTTTGTCATTGTTCGGGCGCACTGAGAATATTTACAGACAATAAATATTTTCCTCTCTCTTTTAGATGAACATTTAGGTGTCCATTTCAAATGTCCTCACGGATCTGAAAGAGAAAAAAGAAAACGGCATTGATTTAAAATGAGCAGCAGTACTTCACTTCAGCACGTACTCAGCTAAACTTAAAGTAAAGTACGTGTCATCTCATTTAAGAGCTCTGTTAAGTATCACGGATATACTTGTGTAGTTTTTGTTCGTTTTGTTTATTTTTGTTTTCTGTTTTCATTTTTAGTATTTTAGTTAAAGTTTTAGTAATTTTGTTGTGTAGTGTCATCATTTTATTAGTTTTTTTTATTAATTGATTTTAGTTTTACTTTTTTTTAGTATTTCAAATAATACTAAATTATAAATGTTAATAATGTATATTTATTTTATTTTTTTCAGCTCATGTTTATTTCATACCAAGTAATGGAAATGATTTTTTTTTGCTTTAGTCAAGGTTATTTTATTTTTAGTTTATTTGATACAGTATAAAAGGTTTTGTTAATATTTTGAATTAGAGTTTTTGTATATTTTCTGTGTTCTAATTTAATTTGAAAGTTTTAGTAATTCTGTTGTGAAGTCTTTTTTATATTAGTTTTTTAAAAATCATTTTATTGATTAGTTTTAGTTAATTAAGTTTTAGTTATTTAAGTACTTCAAACCGACCAGCTGCAGTTAAACAAAATATTTTAAGTTCAATCTTATTTATTTTATTTGAATTTTAAGCATCTTTTTTTTAGTTACAGTTTCAGTCAACCGTAATAACCCTGCAATGAATTCATAAGATTCGTCAAAAACATTGTGTGTGAAACGCAAGTTAAATGTTTCGTTAAATACTGCTGTTTATTTTTTAATATTTAGTTTTATTAAATGTATTTCATGTAAATCTATATGCTTTAATATAATGAACAATATTTTCAAAGTATACCTCAAAGCATTTATCTCGAATTTAAATCGTATTATCTCAAAATGAAAACATGCAATCAAAACAATTTAAGAAAAATACAATCAATTACAAATTCAAAAGACAAAAGTGAGTTTTAATTTCTAAATGCTAGCTTAGTTTTGTTAGTATTTTGATGACGAGTGGTTTGAAAGGATTTACCGTTGTCAAAGACTGACAGTGTTTTAGTGCTGCTCCAGGTGGAAAGCGCTGGTGAACTCCTGCAGCGATCGAGCCCTCCTCTTCCTCTTCTCCCCCTCCCTCCTCTTCCCCGCGCGGCCTTTCTTCTTCCTCTTGCCGATGGCCTTCAGCGTGCTCTCCTTGTACGTCTGGGACTTGTTGGTTTCCTGCGGGAGGTTGGTTCCCTCCTCGTCCTCCAGACGGAAGCTGATCGGCAGGTTCTTGGTGCCTCCGGCGGGTTTGGGGTGGGCGGTTCCCGTCCCTATGGACACACCCACTCCCATCGGCATGGCAACCGTGAGGCCGCCGCCCCCTCCGCTGCTGGCCATGCCTCCTCTGGGCTGCGGGACGTCCCGGATCTCGGCCGTGTGAACATCTTGCAGCAGCTCCTGCAGCCACATGCGCCTCTTGATGTCCTGCAGCGTCCGGCCCTTATCGTGCATCAGCTGAGCGTGAGTCACTGAACGCCTCCTGAAACAGACAAACATTTGGGTTCAGAATTGCATTTGACAACTCGAAAACACTGCTCCATTCAAATAAGAACATCGGTCTTTGCAATAAAAACAGCTTTGCTTTTTGGCTGATGTCACCTTCAGTTTTAAATTGCAATGCCCACTTTTTCACAATCCAATCAACTCCCAATTAAATAACAATCCTGTTTCACTCAGAAATGTGTCAGATTACAGAAGTAAAACGGGTTAATAATACAAATACAATAATATATAAAAATTATATATAATATAAAAAATCTAATCAAAATAAAGTCATAAAATATAATAATAAAAATAACATACATACACACACATACATATTAATCAAATTGATTCCAGTTCACAGTTCAAAATTATATATAATAAGTAATAATTATAATAAAATATAATAATACAAATAAAGATATAATATTATATTAAATATTATACAAATATTAAATATTAGGCTATAAAAATAAAATATATAAAATAAACTTTATTTGACTTAAAAAGTAAATAAACAATAGATAAACATATAACACAAATAAAGTGAGAAATATAATTATAATTAAAAAAAGAAAGAAAAAAAAAAATATATATTTACACCCACATAAGTTTACATATTGCATATAAGTGTATTTTTCACATTGAAAATGGCAAATTGTGTTTCATTATTCTTTTAGGCATAAGATGTAGTGCCTAACAATTAAAAAATAATAATTTGAGAGTAAAGGAGAAAAATACGTTTATATACAGGACATATTTTACTGAATCAGTTCTTAATAGCTTGTAAAATTTAGTTTTTGAAGTAAATTTATCGTTTTAAGGATTTTTATCTCTTTTTACTGTAAACTGATCAGGATCACAATAATAAAGTGATTTCATGCAGTCAGGCTTGAACTCATAGCGCGTTTGAACCCGTGACCTCAGCGTCACTAACTGTGTTATGATTGTGTGTAAATCACAGTTGCCTTCAGTTTCACAGATCAATGAGTGTGTCTCTCTATAATTCATTCTGTTTGCTGCAATCTTATTAGCTCTACACACACACACACACACACACACACAGGTTTGTTTTTGTGTAAAGTGGGGACTCTCCATAGGCGTAATGGTTTTTTGCCTTTAACCTAAATCCAGTCTGTGATCAGTGAGTGTCTGTACCGTGGCCCCTGTTCAATGTGTTTTTAGTTAAATCCAGGGGGTTTGAGAAGGTCTGGCCCTCATCCAACACTTCGCTGGTGCCCGTTTCCAGATCCTGCATCAAACCCAAACAAACCAGCAGGAGTGCTGATGTGAAGCTCCTTCTGACGCGCCTCCACTTTTAAACATAGTACATCAAAACTGACACGATCCGAAAGCGGCAACAGCCAATAATCACAGGCTGAGCTGATGAAACAGGCAGCTTAAGCACTCAGTGCAATAACTCTAATTAATGGTGCCATTGTGTCTCGGCTTAAATCATACAGAGGTCCGTCCCGTCAGCCGCACGGCTCTCTGCTACCGTGTGCACTTTTGGATGCTCAGCTCCGTCCAAACGTCTTGAAACAATTACACATATCTCACAGCCAAATAAAGCATAATTCAGTGCTGTCTGAAAATATCCAGTAGTCGCTCGGGTTCAAACGCACACGCCGGCGTGAACACAAGCGGGCAGCAGAGGGCATCAAAGCCTGGTCACATCAGGACACACTAACACAGCAAATCAGTGAACAGCATGGCATTCATCTGTGGATTTTACTAAAGATTTTCACTCTGGAATGATGACTATGGCTGCAATAACTAATAAAAACACTGTTAATGAAAAGAGTTGACAATAGTAACCAATAATACTATTTTAATTGATTTATTTATATGATATAAATATGTATGTATGTATATATATATACACACTTCTTTTTTTACCGTACATTGTGCTTATAACTTATAGGTGCTAAGAATAAATGATAAACTGTAGGTGCTACAAATAAAATTGCCCTTTTGATAATTGACAGATTAATTGATCATATCAGATTATCAGTATAGTTTTTAGTTGCAGCCTTGATGCCTAGGAGCACGAATAAAAATCACCAAAAATGCATTTCCATGAGTCTCCTGGCAGAAATGGACCTCCATCACCTGCATCTGCAGTCTGAAGCTCAGCTGATCGTGTGTCTGTTCAAACAGGTAAATGAGGCTCTGTTCTTCATCTTCTGGAGCATCTGAACCCGCCGCACACAAACAGCCCTTGTCTCCAGGCTGGTTAAACCCATCCGTGAGATCATTGCTTGCCAGGCCATGGAACGATGAGTTTTCCTTTCTTTGGAAAGTGGCTTTATTCCTCTCCGGTGGCTCCTAAATAACACTGTGCCTCCTGGCAGCTTGTGTTCTCCTCTTCTCTGTCACCTCTTATTATTTTCTTAATGTACTGGGACAGATTTACGAGCAAGGAACGTCCTGAGAGAGCAAACCTTTCCCATGAAAGCCCAAACGCCAGATTCTGAGCTCGGGACAGACGCTCACACCATATCTATCTATCCATCTATCTATCTATCTATCTATCTGCTTATCCATCCATTTATCTGTTTTGCTCAATACAGGTGGACTGATGAACATGTTTTGAGGTTTATAAAAGAATGATGTTTTTTCATCCTGTAGAAACCGATTCAAACAGGTTTCATGAATGTTCAAAAGCTTGTTTTTTTCACTTGTACTCGTTTTAGTTGACTTTAGTTGACGAGGAGCACTAAAGCGAGCGGGAGGGGAAACTCTTAGCGTGGCATCCTTCCAGCTGTTCCTTTTTAGCATACCTGAAGATAATTGCTGCTTTGTGCTGCTTTAATTAAAAAAACAGGCCAAGAGAGAGTGAGAGCGAGACCTGCTTTCACCCTCATCCGCGATGCATGCGGTCTGAAAGATCTCCGGCTCCGTGCGTTTCATCTTCGCAGGCGCAGCTGGCTCGGGTTCAAGTCAAACTCCAGTAGGAGGCATTGTCCTGGACGGCAGATGGACTTGTCAGCATTAGCTAGTTATAAAGGGTGAACGCCCTTTCTGATGTGCCGTGAGATCACTGCGATCAAAGCGCTAAAGTGAGCGCTGCTGAAAGAAGAACGTGTGTTGTTTGGCCACTGGCTGGATTCATGCGATACTTTGTCCTTCGAACAAAGTGCAGCTCATTCTGGGAGAGGTTTAATCAGAGCAACAGGCCAAAACATCATCAAATCACACCGAACTTATGGCCTAACCCTGTTACGCTCACTAACTCATTGACATTTACTTGCTTACGGATCAGAAATCATCATGTGTTTTTAAACCTGGGGGCAAAAAGGTGTATTTTTGATGAATTACAGTAGCAATCACACACTTCATCTCATTTTATACAGCAACGGTCAAATTAAGTGAATAATAGTTTTAATAACTAATTCATCATCTATTAACTGGTGTGTGGCCGCTGTCTTCCAGACCTTTAAAATCTCCCTATTATTTAAAACAACTTACTATATACTAATATAAATATACATTTACCTAGATAACTAAATAAAGACAAACAATAGACTTATATTGCACTATATAAAGCAAATAATTTAACTTTAAATGAAAGCATTAGCACTTTATCCAGAGTGACTTGCAAATCATGGGCATTGCAATTGCAATGCACTGTTAAAGCACTATTTGCTTTCTTTTTGAATATTTTTATGTGCACAAAGCAACTGTTTCTAATATAAATCCACAAAAACGTGCTATAATGTGCACAAAACATGACAGTCATTGCATTTGTTTCTCAAATCACCCTACAGGATCAAAACCAAAGTGCAGGTTGCATTTACATAAAGCAACTAATTTAACTCTACAAATAAAAGCTTTTTGTATTTATATTTTAATTTAATTTATTTTAATTTATTCATTTACCTAATGCTTTTATGCACATTTAAATCAGTCACACTGCAATTGCATTGCATTATTAAAACATTATTTACTTTATTTTTAATTTTATGTGCATATAGCAAATGTTTCTGAAGGAAACCCATAAAACATGCTATAATGTGCATAAAAACGTCACAGTCATTGCATTAGTGTCTCAAATCACCCTAGAGGTCTAAAAGTGTTTATTGCATTTACATAAAGCAACTAATTTAACTTTTGAATTTGCATTTTAATTTATTCATTTTAGCTGATGCAGGGACATTGCAATTGCATTACATTATTAATTTTTTTATTTTTGAACGTTTTTATGAGTATATAGCTAATGTTTCTAAAGTAAACCCACCCAAACATGCACAAAACGTCACAGTCATTGCATGTGGATCAAAGCAAAGTGTGTGTGTCTCTGGCACAATCTGCACAACAACCAGCAGACGACAGGCGAACGATGTCTCACAAACCCACACGCTCACATCGTTAAAAGCCGATATGAAGTTAGGGAGGTCCTGGCAGGCACAGGCGGATCGCAGACAGCGGGGGGAGCGCGGCCTTCCAAAGCTCCGTGGAAGCATGTTTTGCATTCTGGGCCCTGTTAAGGGGTTCACAGGACATAAAAGCACGTTTACTCGGCTCGGCATAATATACTCCAGCGGGAGAGGCCCGTTTGACTTGGGCTGCGGCCGAACTTTGCATCAGCAATCTCTCTCTCGCTCTACGCCTCTCTCTCGTGCCTCACTATCAGAGGACAGTGTCTGTCACAAAAGCATCTCTGTACGTGCAGCAGGTGGCCCGCCGAGCGTCGTCCCTAGAGCCCCTCGTCCCGCTCGCCCTCAACCCCTGAGCAAACACGCAGGTGGGCGCTGACTATCAAAACACCTCCCAGCACGATCGACAAACCGGAGCATTTTCCAGCACGTTACTGCCAAACGCCACACACACAACAACAATCTCTAGATTTATACATTCGCTTCAGAACATGCACGCGTGCAATGCAATGCAACAGGCGGTTGTTTCTTATTTGGCATGAAAAGAGTCCATCCTGATCTCTAGATAAGCTTGACTAAGTTACATTTTTACCAGCTTTATCAACCGCCAGGCAAAAATCAGACGTTTGATCACTATTATTGAATACTGAAGTGAACTGAATCAACTTTGAACTAAATTGAATTGAATAATGATATTATTGTCTTCTGAAATTTTATTTGTTTCATAATTGATGAATTTTACAACAATGGCACTATTATTGAACTGAACTGAATTAACATTGAACAAAACTGAATTGAATAACGATACTATTGTGCTCTAGAATTGAATTGGTTTCATAATTGATTAATTGTACCACACTGACACAGTTTTTTAACTGAACTGAATCAACGCTGGACTTAACTGAGCTGAATTATGACTTTTGTAGAGCTGCTTTACCTATTGCAGAATTGAATGTTTCACAAGTGATCAATTTTACTACATTGACACTGTTATTGAACTTAATTAAATTGGCATTGAAATAAACTGTGCTGAAAAATGACACTATTGTTTTCTGAAACTGAATTTATTTCATAATTGGTGAATTTTGCAAGACTGTTATTGAACCGTATTGAAGCAACACTTAAATGAGAATTAATTGAATAAGGACACTATTGTCTTCTGAAATTAAATTTGTTTCATAACTGAAGAAGTTGGTAACAATACTGTCACTGAACTGAAACCACACTGAATCTGAATTGAGTTAAATAATAACAGTTGTCTTTTTAAATTGAATTTGTTTCATAATTGATGAATGATTCTGCAACACAGTGTTTTTGAACAGAATTGAGTAAACCTTGAACTGAATTGTGTTGAGCAGCTTTATAGAGGAATTGAATTTGTTTCATAATTGATGAATGATTTTACTAAACTGAATCAACTAAACTGAATCAATTATTGAACTAAACTGAATCAACATTGAACTAAAGTTGAATAAGTGTTGAATAATGACACTATTGTCTTAGAAATTGAATTTGTTTCATAACTGATTGATTTGGCAACATCACCACTGTTATTTTCCTGCTTATTACTGCAAAGCTGCTTTGAAACAATCTGTATTGTATAAAATGCCATATAAGTAAAAGTGACTTGACTTCTCTTCAAAAAGACATGTCTATTGCATGAACAGTGCAGATGAACGGCATTCTCAAGTTTAACACTCAGAGTTAGAGGTCTGCTCAAATCACTAACTCTAAGAGCAACAGTAACATTTATGTTTTAGCAAAACATTTTGGTGATTAAGCCTCAAAAATCAGCACAGACACTTACATTCGGCTGCTGAGGGCGTCGACGGGCCTGCCGTGGTGCGGAACAGGAGAACACAGTAAGAAGAGAGCAAAGAACCACCGCTGCAGAACCCATCTAGAGTATAACGTCCTCATCCTCGCTGGACCTGAGCACACACACACACACACACACACACACACATTACACACATGAAGATCAGCAAGGTATTCTGATGTGCATGTTCTGTTCACTTCTCTAAAGTGTCATTTAACTCATTCTTGTGATGATGTAGGGGAATTTGTTCAATCATACAGTGCAGCCTTTAAATGACTAAATACACTCTTAGAAATAGAGGTTTCTGTTACAGAAGAACCATTTCTGTCTGGTTCCCTAAAGAACCTTTCAGTGAACAGTTCTTAACCCTCTGGTGCTCCTCACATGGCAGTCAAAAATGATAGTTTCTTTATTATCTGTTAAACACTTTTTGAGCATAGACCTGAAAATTAAAGTTCCAACTTAAACAGTCGTAAATCTTGAATGCTTTGGAGCACAGACTTACGTTTGGTCTCTTTTTAATGAAGGCACTTGGCAGATTATTGCTAAGGTGGAAAAAGTAATAAAAAAAAATGTGAAAAAAAGTTATAGTAGTTCATTATGAAAATTGCACAAAAATACTATTTTCAAAATTAATATGAACTATATATTTCCCAAAACTGTGAGAAAATAAAAGCCATAAATCTAAACAAGTTGTGTTCCAAATTTAAAATTGATATCTCAAAAAACGAGCTTTTAGTGAGATTTAGTTTGGGCGCAGTACCAAACGATTCCACTAGATGAAATTCATTTAATTTCCAATGCGGTCATTTTTGACTGCGAGGTGGCCTTTTTCAGGACCATTTAACCTTTTTCGAATCATGTATATGACTTTTGTGTGTTTGTTCACATAACAAGTGCCAAAAACCAAGATTCCAAACAATTTAAAAAAAAAATCTTTAAAAAAAACCCCAAAACATAAACTCTTTTGGTCAAAAAATGACCAAAGAGCACCAGAGGGTATAAAAACCATTTTTAAAATGAATTTTAATATCCCTTTTCTTCTATAAAGAACATTTTGTGAAATGCAAATGCTTTGCAAAAATCCTTCATGAATGCTCTTCATGCACCCATCAATGCCAATAAAGAAGTTTTATTTGTAGGAGTGTTTTCTCCCACCCCATGCTGAAGAAGAGACGGCAGCTTTAACTTAAACCAGTTCAACATGTTGGAGAGAAAAGCCGAATTCCAGCAAGTCCTCTGAGCCACAACAAAAGCCCATGATGAGCAACAGGAGAGAAACATACTCACAATGATGCCTGTGTCTCCGTCTCTTCTGTCCTGTCAGACAGAGCGTGAGTCTCCTCAAAGTTTCCAGGCTGCGATTAAACACACACAAACAAATCAATGAGCGCTGTGGTCGGTCCAGGTGAACGCGTCCTTCAGCATTACGTCCTTCACTTTCTCTGAGATGATCTTGTCTGAAGTAAGCAGACCACAGCAAACGGGAATCCAGCGTGAGGTGAACGAGTGTGTGTTTTCCAGGTGGTCTGTCCCGCACTGACTGACTCTGCTCTGTTATAGAGAGGAGTCAGATGAACCCACCAACACTGTGATGGGAAAGTTTCAGAAGTGTCTATGCAGGTTGAGAGAGAGAGAGGGAGGAGAGGTAAAACAGCAAGTGGGAGGAGAGGGGAGGTGACGGCTGGGAGTCTCTGCCCGTATATAAGGAGTCAACTCTTCTGTTTACATGAGAGAGAGACAGACAGATGTGGCAAAACAGTGGCAGCAAAGTACTAGAAAGGTTTCTGTAGAAATTCAGGCCATTTTCTCCTATTAAAAAGTTCTAAAAGTGAGTAAATCCAAATCACACGCACATACTTCAGTCATACTTTATTATCAGTAGATCACATATCAAAGCAAGGGGCAATTATTTTGAAGTCAACATAAAATCTAAAAAGATTTGCGGATGTTATTCTTAAAATATGTTTTACTTCATAAACACCAGCATAATCGCAAACGACTTTTCGGTTGATATTATATTAGAATGATTTCTGAAGGTTCATGCTGCAATGATGCTGAAAATGCAAGTTTGATCACAGGAATAAATTACATTTTACAATATTTTCATATAGAAAACTGTTCATTTAAATTGGAATAATTTTTCACAATTTTACTGTTTTTATTGTATTATGATCAAATACATGCACCCTTGGTGAGCAGAACACTTGTTTTGAAAATAAAACAAACTTCTATCCACTAAAAATCACTAAAACATCAGTCATTAAGCAATATATACATATATTCTAAATAAAAGAAATATTGTTGTAAATATATGTTTTAAAAGAAAATACTTTTTCAGTCTTACAAACTGCAACATTTCAGTGTGACTTGTGAAATTTACTAGCAATTTCTGAGTGAAAATTGTTTCCAAGAAATCCTACACCAAAACATTTTTCAGTTTAGTCCGAAATATTTTTCCTCTTAACAATATTAAATGAGTCTACTAATAAGCAATTACTCTGAGCAATACTTTGTCCTCTAGGTTTGTGATCTCCTTTTCTTTTGAGAGTCAGTTAGCTGTCAGTTTGTGTTAGTAGGAAGTGATGTGTGCTGTAAACCTCCTCAGGTGATGTAGTTTGACATCTGGTGCAGGTGTGTGTGTGTGTGTGTGTGTGTGCTATTGTTAGCCTTTCGGTGCCAGATTTCAGAAACACGTAAGCTCTCGTAAGACGTTTTCTGCACTCCCTGATCTTTTGCTTTGGCCGGTTGTGAGCGCCTGTCAGTCAGCAGATTTCTGGAGCAGCACATCCTTTTTTGCATGTAACTTTCCATTTTTTATCATATGTATATGTGTGACGCTGGATATTTTGGCCCCCGGCAGCCCAGATCAGAAACACATGAACGTCTCATTCTTCACTGAATTTTCCATTCAGAGTTCTCAAGTTTAACAGGTTAGCTGAGGAAGACCACCACACTTAAAGCAAGAGTTCAGCCAAAAATAAAAACCTGTTTCAAACCTGTATGAGTTTCTATCTTCTGTTGAACACATAAGAAGATACTCTTATGGAAGTCAATGGCTACCATCAACCACTTACTGTTATTCTCTCTTCCTAGTTTAATTAGTAACGTCTAATATGAGAAGCTCATAAAAGAAGCAGCAATAATCCAGGAGCATTGAGTTCTGATGCAGGATTGGGATATTTTCCATACGTTTAACAACATTCATAGATACAATATGAATATGGACTTGTGTGTGTGTGTGTGTGTTGAACACTTACTGAAGGCTATTGTTAGCCTTTCGGTGCCAGATTTCAGAAACACGTAAGCTCTCGTAAGACGTTTTCTGCACTCCCTGATCTTTTGCTTTGGCCGGCCGTGAGCGCCTGTCAGTCAGCAGATTTCTGGAGCAGCACATCCTTTTTTGCATGTAACTTTCCATTTTTTATCATATGTATATGTGTGACGGTGGATATTTTGGCCCCCGGCAGCCCAGATCAGAAACACATGAACGTCTCATTCTTCACTGAATTTTCCATTCAGAGTTCTCAAGTTTAACAGGTTAGCTGAGGAAGACCACCACACTTAAAGCAAGAGTTCAGCCAAAAATAAAAACCTGTTTCAAACCTGTATGAGTTTCTATCTTCTGTTGAACACATAAGAAGATACTCTTATGGAAGTCAATGGCTACCATCAACCACTTACTGTTATTCTCTCTTCCTAGTTTAATTAGTAACGTCTAATATGAGAAGCTCATAAAAGAAGCAGCAATAATCCAGGAGCATTGAGTTCTGATGCAGGATTGGGATATTTTCCATACGTTTAACAACATTCATAGATACAATATGAATATGGACTTCCTCCAACAGTATATTTTACACTGCCAAATGTCATTTGATAACTAAAACTAAACTAAAACCATAAAAAATTCATTACATGAAAATTTTTTTAGAAATGAAATAATAAAAAGGTTTTTAAAAAAGTAAAAAAAACGATATAAATAAACAAAAATTTTTAAAATTATATTTAACTTATTTTATTTCGGCAGAGACAACTTGTTTCATTTTTGTTTAATTTAAAGTACTAACTAATTATATAAATAAGAATGAATAAATGCTTTAAAGACATATGTAAACAAAAACATATAAACAACTAAAAATGACAAAAACACACAACAAAATTACTAACATTTTTACTAAAATTAAAGCCAAAACACAAAAATATAAGAATAAAATCTAATCAAAAATATGAACAAACTATAAAATAGTAAAATAACACTGATTCATGTGTGATCTTCAAACTTTGCAAATCAAGACGTGTCACGTCAAGTTTGACACGGTTTCTTTCACGTCTATCACAAATTGTGATAATTTTTTCATTCATTTTTGACCAAATGGTTTTAGAATGACACAAGGGTGAGTAGATGAATGCAAATGATTACTTTTGGGATAATGGTTAAAAGAGGTCTGTATTTATTAATATCACTCTAAATTAATTGGCGTGCTGCTATTTTCGTCTGTGGACGCTGGCAGTTTTTAGGTGTTAAAGCAAAGGTCCATCCGCCTGTCACATCTGCACTCATCGGACGTCCTCTTTCCCAGAAGGGTGACTCATTATGGCTTCTCTGCAGATTAATTGATTTTCACAGCTGTCTTTTACATTAGTGTTCGTCCCGCCCACAGACTCACGCAGAGAACCCAAGGAATTCCTCCCAGCTGATGTGTTCGGTGTGTTACTCATCCAGAACGAGCCTCTTCTCGTCTCTGTCTCTCTCTCTATCCTGTAGTCGCTCATTATCTCATTCACTCAATCAACCACAATTCTCACATCCTCTTGCTAATTAACCATTAATTCACTCACAAGTGTTCAGAACAAATAGAGCGCTGCAGTGATGATGTATTTTTGTGGGCCAGCTCGAAACAACAAAATCCCAATTGGATTTTTCCATCGGCTTTTTGTATTTTGAAGCCCAAATACATTCGGCAGAAGTAAAAAGTTCAATGTAGGACTACACAATGCTCACGTGACTTCATCGCCACCAACATGAAGCTGCGTCAACTCTTTCAGTCTTTATTTAAAAACATTTTACCTGAAAGTCCAAGTTGGAATAGTTAGGTGCGTTCCAAATCGTGTACTTATGCACTATTCTATGATGTTCTGTAGTATAAATAGTGCGAATAGTGTGTTCACACGGAAAATTCCAAAAAGAAAATTAAATACCTGGATGATGCCGGAAAAATGAAGTGTGGAATGTTGGACACTTCATGCACCCAACTGTCATATGCATAGTGCATAAGTACATAGTGTATGAGTGCATAGTGTATAGTGTGCCATTTGGGATGCAGAAAATGTGAAAGCGACTAGTAATTGAATGAGTTTCCAAGCTAACAGGGAATGTTCTCAGAAAGTTCTCTTGAAGTTATAAAAACGTTCTTCGGGTAACGTTAAAGTTATCCTGTCTTTAATAATGTTCTCAAAATGTTAGCATAAAAACATTATTTATACATTAGTTTGTGTGCCATTTTTGAAATGCAACTACACTCTTAAAAATAAAGGTGCTTCAAAAGGTTCTTCAAGCGATGCCATAGAAGAACCATGTTTGGTTCCACAAAGAACCATTCAGTCAAAGATTCTTTAAAGAACCATCTCTTTCTAACCTTTTTATAATCTGAAGAACCTTCTTTCGCTACAAAGAAGCTTTTGTGAAACAGAAAGGTTCTTCAGATGTTAAAGGTTCTTTATGAAACTATTTAGACAAAAAGGTTCTTCTATGGCATCGTGAAGCACCTTTATTTTTAAGAGTGTAGTTGTTTCAGAATGTTCAGGGAACTTTCAAACATTCCAATAATGTTTGAACAGAATGGAATATGTAACCAAGAAAAAACTTTTTAAAACTGGTCGTTTTAAATGTTCAGAGAACATTCAGGATAACGTGTTTATAACTACATGGGACCGTTAGTAAAACATATTTTCGTTAGCTGCACTCTTAAAAATAAAGGTGCTTCACGATGCCATAGAAGAACCTTTTTGTCTAAATGGTTCCATAAAGAACCTTCAACATCTGAAGAACCTTTCTGTTTCACAAAAGCTTCTTTGTAGCGAAAGAAGGTTCTTCAGATTATAAAAAGGTTAGAAAGAGATGGTTCTTTAAAGAATCTTTGACTGAATGGTTCTTTGTGGAACCAAACATGGTTCTTCTATGGCATCGCTTGAAGAACCTTTTGAAGCACCTTTATTTTTAAGAGTGTGCGTCTATAGTCCCCATTTAGCCACTTGTGAGCAACCACCTTTTTTCAAGACAAGCAAAAGCTTAAAAAATGCAATGGGGTATTACTGATGAATTTTATGTCATAGAATGAAAAGTGAAACTATATCTTCAGGAATTTAAGCAAAAACCCATTCAAAAAACCCATTTGGGAAACGGAGGTGCTAAACTGCAACTCGTTTTCAAGTTTTCACCTACAAATATACATCATCTCTGCAGCTCTTTATTATTATGCAGCTCTCTGGAATGCTGGATTGTGACTGGTCGGTCACGGGATTCTGCAGTCAAATATTTTTGTATTAAAATAAACATATTTCTCAATTAAATAGGATACAAAAGCACCACCAAAAATGTAGACGTGATTTTATCTAAGATGAATTGATAGTGCCCTACTTTTTTATTTCTCTTAGATGTTCCCTCAGAAATACATCAGAGTACAGGATGCAAACAGACTAAACGTTACGTAGGTATTTCTAACTCTGCTTTTGATTGGCTTCAGATGTGTTTTGCAAAAAAAAAACACTGCATACAAATGTGTTTGTGTTTACTAATGCTGGCAAACGCAACGGATTTTGACCGAACATCTCACGTCATTTAGCTCAAGGCAGTCCGGTTTTCTCTTTGAAGCAAACAATATAAAAGTCGTCCTATTTACAAATCAAGTGAATTACTGTCTGCTGAGGTGTGAGTCTGTCACTGGCTGCCGGTGACGCAGTTTACCTGATTCACACAGGTTAGTGTGGAATAGCATGCAGACTCTCGTATTTTACAGGCATGTCAGAAGTTGCTTGCAGTCACACAGGTCTTGTCTACCTGTTTCAGCCCCTGTGGCCCACACACACACACACACACACACACACACACTTATATAAGGGTTTCATGTTGAGTTGGAAAAAAAGACCTCATTCGGGGGCACTCTGTAGAGGATACTTTACCTGCATATAAACAGGTGAAAAAAGTCTTTCCTGGCAGGAGGCGTGAAGTGGGGACAGCGCCAGGAAAGCTGTTTTAGATTCATCCAAAATTACTGGCTTTTGGCAGCGAGCGGCATACAGTACACAAAACAAATGTTCACTTTTAATCTTACTGCTTTTTTCCCTCCATCTCTCCCTCCCTCTCTCTCTCTCACATCGTCTAATCTCTCTACGAATCCAAGGACGTTTTATTGGACCGACTGTATCGGATTCTATATTGTCTGTTAAACACTAGTATGGGAGCGAAACGAGACTACGGCGATTATTGACATTTACATTTACAGACTTCACAGAATCTGCACGCGAAAATGTTTCCAGATGTTTAAGTCTGTCAAAATTCTAAACCTTAATGCATCTTTTTATGAACAATTAATTGGTCTAATGTGCATGCCATTATTATAATTCAACACATGTCTCATAGATGCTGGTCTTAAAGGGACAGTTCACCCAAAAATGAAAATTCTGTCTATATTTACTCACCTTCAAATTATTCCAAACCTATCCCTGGCTTTCTTCTGCGGAACACACAAACAAAAAGATATTTTGAAGAATGTAGGTTGACGGTAGCCATTGACTTCCATGGTACTTTTCTTCATACTATGGAAGTCAATGGGTACCGTTAAAAATATCTTCTTTTGTGTTTAACAGATGAAAGAAATGAATACAGGTTTGGATCCATTTGGGGGCAAGTAAATGACAGAATTTTAATTTTTGGTTGATCTTTTCCTGTAGGTTGACGGCACCCATTGACTTAGCCTACTTAATAATTTTTTCCATACTGTGGAAGTCAATGAGTACCATTTGCTCACCAACCTTCTTCAAAATATTTTCTTTTGTGATCAAAAGATGAAAGAAACTAATACAGGGTTGGAACAATTTAAGGGCAAGTAAATGACAGAATTTTTATTTTTGGGTGAACTGTCCCTTTAAGTTTCGGACCGATCAATCGAACTAAGTATTAAAGGCTCAGAGAGCTGGCGTGGGACGGGCTAAACCAGAAAATATCCCCCCGTTGTTCTTCATCCCAGAATAAAGTCACATTCGGCAGCGTGAAGCGTCTTGGCTGCTCTTCCGTGGACTTCGCTCAGTTCTCTCCAGAAGTCATAAAGTATTATATCACACCATTTACTTTACGATTCAGACTTGCGCCGAACAGAACGTCAAACCGAAAACCCTTTTTGTCACATTAATGCATCTTTTTTTTTTCATGTAGTAATTATAAGCAGAGTTTGTTTCTTGAGATTATAGAGAGCCCAGAGCCAGAGAGACACTGCTCTGATACTTTAATGAAGATCTGAATATGAATATGAATGCACATGACAGATGAGTCTTTATGATATTACAGTCAAGTCTGATAAAGCTAAATCCCTAGTTTGGAAACCTTGACATAATGAAAGGTTTTATGCATTTAATGTGTTCAAATGGAATATAGTTGCTTTCTATTAGAATTTTTATATCAATATGGTACAAGATTATCCTATTTAAATCAACGTGATTAACCGAGTTAGGTCAAAAGTAATCTAAAAGTAATCAAAAATTAAATGCATGTAATTTGTGTAATGTGTAATTTTTTGTCATGTAATTTTGAATCGTAATTTATATATATATATATATAATTTTTTGAGGTCTTGACGTTTCATTATATTAATATTGCTCAGAGGTTGCTAATTTATAGCTCAGGAGACTTAATGTTGTTCTGGGTTATATAGATATAGATATATTGATATAGATTTGATATAGATACATTGATATAGAGGAAGAGTATGGATAAACCTGAGCAAAGTGTAAGACACTGTTGAGATCTCTTGTGAAATGCTTGAGGAGACACATCTGACTGAGAATCATGAGACTTTAGTAAATGGACAAATGTAAAAAGGCCTGCAAATTGGTTTTGCATTTAATCTCAGGAGAAACCTGTGAAATATTAAGGATATCCCATTTGTGATTGTTCTTTTCTATAAAGCTTGATATGGTTCTTCATATGAGAACTGAATTCTGTTATGGCAAAATAATGTACATGTAATGCACATGAAGATCCAGACAGCTACAACAAATGACTTCACTTTCAGATGAACCTCTTCATCAAGATCCAATCTGATCTGCTCTGCTCTCACACAGTGAGGATCAATGCAGCGCTGATTTACTGTCATCTCTATCAAACACACAACAACAACATACTGTATTTTCTGAGCCGTAGACTGGCGCACAGTACGGAGAGAAGCTTTCACTGAACTTCATTAGGATTCACACGTGCTTCATCAGAAATCTGTGAAAGCCAGTAGAAAAATTCACTAAAGAGATCTCTTTAATATATCTCAATCGTTTCTCCTCGACAGCAATGAGGCATTTGCTCGAGTCTCCTGCTTCTCAGATGTTTCTCCTGAGAAAGTGAGTAGTCTCACATAAGAGTTGCAGAGGAAATCTCAACAATGTCTCAAACTGTGCTCAGATTTGCCAAGATACAAAAGTCTGCCATGGAAAGACTCAATATGAGCTCAAACATTTCTCATTAAACTCCACACAGAGCCAGTGATCCACATTTTTATACTCTTACTATATGTGAGCCTGGAGCACAAAACCAGTCATAAGTGTCAATTTTTCGAAAATGAGATTTATACATCACATGAAAGCTGAATGAATAATCTTCCCATTGATGTATGGTTTGTTAGGATAGGACAATATTTGGCTGAGATACAACTATTTGAAAATCTGGAATCTGAGGGTGCAAAAAAATCTAAATATTGAGAAAATCATCTTTAAAGTTGTCCAAATGAAGTTCTTAGCAATGCATATTACTAATCAAAAATTAAGTTTTGATATATTTACGGTAGGAAATTTACAAAATATCTTCATGGAACATGATCGTGACATAAAAGAAAAATCGATCATTTTGACCCATACAATGTATTTTTGGCTTTTGCTACAAATATACCCCAGCGACTTAACACTACTTTAGTGCTCCAGGGTCACATATATCATAACTATTGACTCATTTGTGTCTGTTTTTTATTTCTCCTAAAATAAATCAACTGAGACAAAGTTGAAACTTAAAGGAGATCAAACAGTGTAAAAAGTGAAAAGTCCACTTATATTAAGTAGTTATTGCTACCTGATGTGATCCTAAAATCACTTGCTGGTGAATCTACTATAGGTTGATTCAGTAATATTTCGGGATAAACTAAATAAAAAGTCAGAAATCTCAATAGGAATGCAAACATTTCTCATTAAATGCTACACAGAGTGAATAATCTTTTTTCTAAAGCTCTATATTCTTACTGTACGACTACTGAATGTATAACTATTGATTAATTTGTCTGTTTTTATTTCTCCTAACAAAATAAATCAACTGAAAGAAAGCTGATACTTAAATGAGAGCAAACTGCAGTGCAAAAAGTGAAATGTGCCATTATATTAAAGAGTTATTGCTACCTTTATGTGATCCTAAAATGACTTGCTGGTGAGTCAATGATTGACTCATTTGTGTCCGTTCTCATCTCTAACAAAATGTGTGTCTGTTCACAAAATAAATCAACCGAGGCTTAGTTGATACTTCACTGAGACCTAAACGCAGTGTAAAACGTGCAGTTATGCAGCATTTCTTCTTGTTGGTAAATGAACTTTTGACTGTTTTTTTGCGTTATATTTCTCCTAACAAAACTAATCAACTGAGACCAAATTGATACTTGAACAAGATCAAACTGCAGTCAGAAAAGTAAAAAAGTTCAGTTATATTACTAAAGTTAGTGCCTTATGTGATCCTAAATGACTTGTTAGTGAATTTGATTCAGTAATTAAGTAAGATACTACAGTGTAAAGCAGATAAACTGAGAGAACTTCAAGTTTCTGGAGCTATTTGAGAAACATCACAGCAGTAGGAGAAACAGACAACTACCAACTAAAAGAAAAAACATCAATA
Source organism: Sinocyclocheilus grahami (assembly GCF_001515645.1). Taxonomy (NCBI): domain Eukaryota; kingdom Metazoa; phylum Chordata; class Actinopteri; order Cypriniformes; family Cyprinidae; genus Sinocyclocheilus; species Sinocyclocheilus grahami. Next base: position 430,273 of record NW_015505940.1, read on the forward strand.
TTTCACAAACACACTGCGTTAAAAGTGAAAGATAAGAAAAATACTCACTATAGTGATTCAGATGGCAGTCCACAAAGTTGCCTTAACAATCCATAAGGATATTTCTTCTGCTGCTCAAAATCTTTGGGTTTATTGTCCTTGAGTTTGTCTCGACGGCAGGTGAAAGAGATGCTGAGACTCAAGCTGAGTCTGAAGCTGTCTGGACTCGCTGAGCTCCTCTGCTGCTTGTGAAGCACATGAACGTTCAATATATATATATACGAGCTTCAGGGCTGCTTCTGACATCACTGAGTAGTCAACATCACCGCCTCACACACACAAGACATGCTGCATATGAAATGAGATGATGCCTCAACACACACACACACACACACACACACATAAAGTGTGGGTTGTGGGGTTTTATATCCAACCGTATGTCAAAGTAACTCATATGTCTTTTTTTAAAACAAGAAAATCACATGTTATTCGTTTTTCACAGTATTTTTTTCTGTGTGATTCACACCGGTTGGGAAAAAAATAAATCAGACACAGGGGCACATACTTTCCCAGAAAACTTGCCCTGTCGCGTCACTGGTGCACACGGCGATACCCAACACTGTTATTTCACTAGCTTAAACTTTTCTCAAGAACATTAATGTTATCATTTAAAAGCCAAATGTGAAAACAGCCGAGGAGACGCAGCAGCCTCGATTGTCTCTGTGATGTGGCGTTAAACAGCGTGCCGTGATCATTAAGTCGGGCCCTCGTGTGGAGGAATGCGAGCGAGTGTGTGACTCAAGTTTTCAGCCCACTGCTGTGTGCTTAGCGTCACAGCTAATCTGAGAGAGAGAGAGCGAGCTGGTCTGAGCTGAGGTTGTGCTATGTTTAGTTGCGGACACTGCTGGTGGTTTGGGCTTTACTGCGCTGGATCCTTCTCGCAGCCGCTGGCCCGTGCCGTGTGTATATGACCTGCTAGCGTTCCCTCGCTGACTGGGAAGGGCACCGCAAACACTAAAAACACCAGACGATTACAGTATTAGGGTCTGGACATAGTCTGTCTGGACTGAAGATTATCCGTGGTGTAGCTGTGGGCAGATTGTATGCGTTTCGCTGCAGGAGTTCATGAGTGATTTGTGGCATTGATAACAAGTGTTTGTTTACTTGTGGGTTAGGGGTCTTTATAGTTTTGCATAACCGGAATTTGATCTGCATAAAGTCTGGTTCAGGTTGCGGTTTGTCCTGCCCATGAAGCATGTGCTTGGGAAGGGTTTGCTTTGTTTATAGGCGCGCAAGTTGGGTCTGATAGGGTCAGAATGAATGCCACATGCTTATAATAAACATAACATTAGTTAATTGCATTAGTTAACTTGAACTAATAATGAAAAAGACTTCTAAAGCATTTATTTATCTTCGTTTCATGTCAATTTCAACATAAAATCAAAACTCGTATCTGTTGATATTATTTAATGGACCTGAACTAACATGAACTATCATTTAATATTTGTATTTTTTATTAAAGGGAAGGTTCACCCAAAAATGAATTTACTCACCTTCAAGTTGTTCCAAACCTGTATGAATTTCTTTCGTCTGCTAAACACAGAAGGTATTTCGAAGAATGTGGGTGATCAAAAAGGTTGACGGTAGCCATTGACGTCCAATGACTTGAAGTCAATGGCTACCATTAATGGTTTGGTTACCTACATTCTTCAAAATATGAGTAAATGATGACAGAATTTTCATTTTTGGGTGAACTATCCCTTTGACTAACGTTAACAAAGATTAATAATGTATTAATTAATGGGAACTTGTTATAAAGAGTTACCAATGCAACTAATCATATGAGCGGCACACAGATGAATCCCAGCAAACGTTCCTCTAATGTTTGCACACGGTTCGAGTTTGATTTTGGGTTTTTTGGTAACCAATTCTGACCCTGGAGCACAAAACCAGTCATAAGGGTAAAATTGAAACGTATGCATCATCTGAAAGCTGAATAAATAATGATGCATTGATGTATGGTTTGTTAGGATCGGACAATATTTGGTCGAGATACAACTATTTGAAAATCTGGAATCTGAGGGTGCAAAAAAATCTAAATATTGAGAAAATCATCTTTAAAGTTGTCCAAATAAAGCTCTTAGCAATGCATATTGCTAATCAAAAATGAAATTTTGATATATTTACGGTATGAAATTTACTAAATATTTTTATGGAACACGATCTTTACTTAATATCCTAATGATTTTTGGCATAAAAGAAAAATGGATAATTTTGACCCATACAATGTATTTTTGGCTGTTGCTACAAATATCCCCCAGCGACTTAACACTGCTTTTGTGCTCCAGGGTCACAATGTTCTAGGAACGTTCTGTGAAGGCTCTATTGTTTGTAACCATTAACGAACATTGCAAGGAGGCAACCTAAAAAGAACACATAGCACATTGCCTAAATGTTATTTTTAGGTTTTATCTTTATGATCATAACGTAACCTTCCTAGAATGTGCATGGGAGGTTTTTCATGACAACCTAATGAGAACGTACAAACATGGAATGTTCCCCCAAGGTTTGCACATGGTTCTTGTTTTGTTTTTTGGAACAAATTCTTAATGTTCTATGAACATGCTCTTAAGGTTCTACAGTTTGTGATTATGAGAACTTACACAGAACATGCTCTATTATGGTTAATCTATAAACTAATTGGTTCTGGGAACCACAAACTGGTGGATTCTAGGCTTCTGCCTTTCACTGCTAAATGGATCAGACATCCAGAGGACAAGCAGTTCTACATAATTCTACAGCTCAGTCTAAAGACCATGCAAAGGGTTTCTTTCATCTGAAGAAGATATTTCAATGATTGCACAGGAACAAACAGTTGGCGGCAGCCACTGACTTCTGCAGCATGGAAAAACAAAACAAAACAAAACATGGAAGTCAATGGCTACCGGCAAATGTTTGGTTACCAATATTCTTCAAAATATCTTCTTTTGTGTTCAACACAAAACAGAAACTCATTCAAGCTTTGAACAGCATGATGGTGAGCAAATTAATTTTCACTTTGGGTGAAGCATTTTTCATTTACAGTTTAGTCATAAACAGTGACAAGACCGATAGCAAATGAAATGAATTCATTGCAAATTAATTCTGAAACCTTGCAAACAATAATCAGTAAATCAAATAAATCATTAATACTACTGTGTGGATTTAGAAAGATTGTGCACAAGTCGGATTGTTACTGTGCTTTCGTTTTTTTTTTGTCCTTTTTGGAGTTTGACATGACTATAAATTGTAATTGATTTTTGGGTGAACTATTTCTGGCACAGGACTCATGTTTAAGACTCAAAGTTATTGTATCAAGTACATTTGGACTGTTGAAGCAGCAGGCATGGCCCGAATCAGGAGATTTCTTGAGGTCCAGTGCTGGTGCTGTGTGGTCCGTCTCGAGTGCCAGCGAAACACTTCTCAAACACTTCACACTTTGATCTGAAACTTTCATACCTGCTTCTTCCTCAGGATGTGACTGGAAATACATCCACCTGGCAGTGATGGTGGGATTTTGTGTGTATGTACGTACAGCGCCGTTCCACTTTCTTTCCAGACGAAACACTTAAGGGCAATCTTGACCCGGAGGTCAGCCGAATTCCTCAGCTCTTTTTCTTCTTCGGAGGTAAATGGCTGTGGTTTCTGTGGAAGGCAGGTATTTTATACCCATACCAGGCATCCCACTTTAAACACATCCGTCTCTTTGAAGGCACGAAAAAGAAGATGGATGTTATGGGGTCAGTCCAGGGCCTTCCATCACATGTTCCTCTGCTCGCAGGTCCAACAGAAACGACGGCTACTTTAATAATCAAACACTCGCAGGGCAAGTGAATGAGTTCGTTCTTCTGTTGGCTGGCATGAGAAAGTCAAGCAGACGCTCTTTCAGACTGACAGAAAGACAAACTGCTGAGAAAAATCTCAGGACGCCAACAAATATTCACAGATTTAAGGTACAAACAACATTGGACCCCATTGACTTTCATTGTATGGCAAAAACAGACATTTCAAAATAATGGTGAACTGTTCCTTTAACACCACATTAATTCTTATTTTTCCCAGAAACAGAAAAAAAACCTGCCGTTCAAAGATTTGGGGTCGGTTCATTTTTGATTTCTTTAAAAAAAAAAAAAAATAATAATAATAATTTTATACAGCTGTTAAATTGATCAAAAAAATTTTTTTGAATAAATGCTGTGTATAATAACTTTTAATCTATCAAAGAATCCTGAACAAGTTTTCCCAAACTTTTGAAAGGCAATGTAAATCGAAGAAACTTGTAACCGACTTGTCCGATTCCATTGGAAACCGAGGAAAACTCTTTCATAACCGTATAACACATGCAATGTTACACTCGACTGGAAAAATTAATTAGCAAGATTTGATATTGCTCATCAAAGCGTCGCAAATAGCTGAAAGAAGATGCAATATGTTGCACATTTAACAGACTGTCTGCTTTATTACAGCAGCATTGAGCTGAACTGTAGTTAAAATGCTTCCACATGTGTGCATTCACAGTTTGTTGTGGAGACAGAGCTGAAATATACAGATATGGAACGCATTTTAGCGAACTACAATAAGAAGCCTCTTTGAAGGGCCGTAATTAAGACCAGTCTGTGCTAATTGAATTAGCCCAAGATGCTCCTGATTACTTCTCGCCCACTACAAAGAGGAAGTTGTCACTTTAGATGTATTTTAATCGCTGTGATAAAAAACAAATAACAGTCTAGTGGAAAAATAGTGGTGTTAAAAGTATATTTGACGGGTTAAGCTGTTTAGTTAACTAAAACTAAAATCATAAAAAACATTTTTGAAATAATAGAAATAAAATAAATATTACCAGTTAAAATAAACATTAAGATATATATATATATATATATTTTTCCAGCTAGTTGCCAACATTTCAAATACTTATTTTGCTAAAATAACTAAAACTGACTGAAATAAAAACTATAGACACACACACACACACACACATATCTATATTAGTGCTGTCAAATGATTAATCGTATCCAAAATGAAAGTTTTTGTTCACATAATATACAGTATATGTGTGTGTACTGTGTATATTTATTATGTATATATAAAGACACACACATACTGTATATATTTTGAAAATATTTACATGTAT